>NC_133618.1:610083476-610383476 GCF_048593235.1 Sminthopsis crassicaudata
CTGGGCAGCATCAAAGATCGACTATTCGTATTCATATCCTGTGAACACCATCCTCTTCAAAAACAGCAAAGGAAGAAGTCTACTTTAGGGAAATGCTTCCGTGACTGGCTCTCCGGGAAGAAGAGCAAAGAATCATTTTGTATTTCTCTGGCTGGCACTTGGCTGAAAGCAGGTGGGAGCCAAAACATTTCACACTGCTAGGACAAAATTTCCCAGTGGGGAGTCTGCTAAGGCCAATAAGGCAGCCTTGCTCTTCATCTGTTCACTGGCTCAGTCAACATTCTTTCTCCTGCCCTCTGTCTGGAGCAGAAAGCCAGGCGACAGAGAGGGCAGGAACCCTGGTATTTTCCTCACTAATCCCTCCTTCACACTTTAACCAGATTGGGGTTTGCAGGCAAATCCCACTTGAGTCTCAGTCTGGCTGGTTGAAGGTGGGGCTCACAGGGACATAATTAGCTGCCAACCATAGCCTGATCTTGGTTTCCCTCTCCTAGGGGTGCACTTCTGAGAACCCCGGTTTAAAACTAATGAGTCTTTAGGCTGCAATCACAGGCATCAACCCACCACTGCTCCCTGCTACAGAGTTTCTCTGTACCCCTCATTAACCCCACCCCTTGTTACCAGGACAAGCTCAGGCAGAAACCTCATCTCTAAGAAAGAATAACTTCTCCCAGAAGGCAGTTCTTTAACTGGGACTTGAAAGAAGAGACTCCAGGAGGCAGATATGAGGAAAGAGAGATTCTGGAATGGGGGGGGGGGAATGGGGGAGGATGGTGCAGAGGGAAGGGGAAGAGAGCAGCCAAAAATGCCCAGAGTCAGGAGATGGAGTGTCTTGTTTAAGGAATAGCTCCAGTCATTGGATTGCAGAGTTTGTGGGTAGGGAAGGGAAGGGTAAGAAAGGTAGGAGAGAGCCAGATTATGGAGGGCTTTAAATTCACACAGAGGGTTTTATAATTCCTGGAGGTGTCTGGGAATGAGCTGAATGGGCGGGGAAGGAGGGAAAATGGGGAGGGATGATGTGGACAGACTGGCACTTTTAGGAAAGTCAATCTGACAGCTGAGTGGAAGCAGATAAGAGTAGGGAGAGATTTGAGGTCACTATCCAGGAGAAAGAGAAAGCCATTCAGACAGGCACAGAAGAGAAGAGAGATAATGAAGACCTAGAGACAGAGAGACAGAGACAGAGACAGAAATAGAGACAGACAGACAAAGATAGAGAGACAGAAGGGGGAAGGAAGCAAGGGAGAGACAGAGGTAAACAGAGAAGAGAGACAGAGACAGAGTATTTATTTTTTTATTTTTTCTAGTAAATTTATTTCATTTCTAATACACATTACTTTATGAATCATATTGGGAGAGAAAAATAGAGCAAAAGGGAAAAATCATGGGAGATATTTTAAAAAACAGAAAATAGAAATGAAAATAGCATGTGGTGATTTATATTCAGTCTCCTTTGTTCTTTTTCTGGATGCAGATGGCATTTTCTATCCAAAGTCTATTGGGATTCCTTTGATCACTGAATACTGAGAAGAACCAAGCCCTTCAAAGTTGATCATCACACATTTTTGCTGTTATTGTGTACAATGTATTTCTGGTTCTGCTTGTTTCGTTCAGCATCAGTTCATGTAAATCTTTCCAGGCCTTTCTATAATCAGCTTGTTCATCATTTTTATAGAACAACAATATTCCATTATCTTCATATACTACAACTTGTTCAGCCACTCCCAACGGATGGGAATATCCTCATTTTCCAATTCTTTGCTCTCACAAAAAGAGCTGCTACCAACATTTTTGTACATGTGGATTCTTTTCCCTTCAGTAAGATTTCCTTGGGATACATACCCAGTAATGGCACTGCTGCATGAAAGGGTACATACAGTTTCTTAGCCCTTTAGGCGTAGTTCCAAATTGTTCTCCAGAATGGTTGGGAAATTTCACAATTCCACCAACAATGCCTTAGTATTCCAGTTTTCTCATCTCCTCCAACATTTATCATCTTTTCTGAGATAGAGCATTTATTAAGTGCTTACTATGTACCAGCCACTATGACAAGCATTGGGAATATAGATAGAAACACTATTTTCACTGCCTTAAAGGAGCTTACAATATAATTAGGGAAGGCAACACATAGGGGTAAGCAAAAAAAAGCAAGAAAAGAGGAGGCAATAGATACCTACAGTGGAACAAGACAGCAACTGGTGAGGAGTGACTGAAGAAATGCAGAGAGGGATGAAGTGAAAGTGGCTGAGGCCCTTCCTGAAATCAGGTCTGGCAATGAGTCAGAAGAGCAGGGTTTCAGGGCTAGATAGTCAACATGGAATAGGAGACTTGGGAATAAGACCTGGGGGAAGAGATTGGATTTGAAAACCTCTGAGGCTCTTGAGCTTGAAAGCCTTCTAGCTATAAATGCATGTATCTGAGTCCTAGTTTTACCTTTTATTAGCTGTGTGACCTTTGACTTGGCTTAAACTTTGAGATTTAGTTTCCTCATTTGTAAAGTAGGTTGTATGATATACGCCAGGAGTACCCTCAGAAGTGTTGTTGAGAGATTCACAATAATTTTTGCAAGAGTTCTTTGTAACATAAAGTGTGTCACATAAACATAAGTTAGGGCTACTAAGATGCTAGTGATCTGCTCCCCCTTAAAGGGATGTTGTGTGGGAAGGACATATCAGGGACGAGAGTTATGTCCCTTTAACTGCTTTGATTTTAGTGCAGGCTGATCCTAGTTGGAGTCTTTGAAAACCCTTTACTAAGTCAGAGAGGACACTAGAGAACACTCACATCTAAGTCAGGGACACAGGATCCCTGCCCTAGAATAAGTTTTGTGGCTTTAATCTGAGAAGGTGCCACAGGTTTCAGCGCAAACATCAATGTTTTTATATTCCTTCATTCAATACATTTTAAGTACTTACTGTTTATTAATAATAACTCCCTCATTTCTACCTTATAGTACCCCTAGTTTTCTTCAAGACTCATAGCTAATGTTATCTTCCCTAATTTCCCCTTTTCAAATTACTTTGCATTTATTGTGTATATATTTATATAAATACACAAAAAAATGCTGAAATGCTGAAAAAAAAAGTAAATTCTTGGTCAGTGCCTGGCACAGTGCCTGATATTACAGTTAATGCTTAATAAATGCATGTTCTTTAATTGACTGATATCTAAGCTTCTCTAAATTCTTGGTCAGTTCCTGGCACAGTGCCTGATATTACAGTTAATGCTTAATAAATGCATGTTCTTTAATAGATTGATATCTAGGCTTCTCCATAATCTCCCTATTACAATCAGAGAATGTTGGAAGAAACAATCTAATATAATTCTTTTATTTTAAAGGTGAGAAAAAATGAGGCTCAGAGAGGATCAGCCCTTAAGCTCATTCAATCAGTGAGTTACAGCGTCAACACTTTCAGAGCCACAGAATCTCAGAGTTGGAAGGATTCCCAGAGGAAATCTAGTCCAATTTCAAGCTCAGCAAGGATCCTCTCTGTATCATATATTCAGAATTTGCTTGAAAACTTCCAGTGAGAGTGAACCCCCAAGGTGGCCCATTCCATACTAAGAGAGTTTGAATTGTTAGAAAGTCCCTCCTTTCATCCTGCCTAAATTTTCTTCTTTATAATTTATACCCATTTCTCCTAGCTTTTTGTCTGTCTCCTAGCTTGTCTGTCTTAGACTAGGCAGGGCAAATATAAATCCTCTTAACAAGTATCATGTCCCCATAAATTTTCTTTTCTCTTAGCTAACAATCTCATTTTCTTCAAATTATGCTCAGAAGATATGAATTCAAGTTCCTTCAACATCCAAATTTTGAACACAATAGTTTATCAGTATCCTTTTGAATATATAGAAACTCAAATTAAATACAAATCTGTGGTTTAATGAGGATAGAAGACAGTCTCCCTAGTCCTGGACACTTTACTTCTCTTCATGCAACCCAAGTTTACATTAATGTTCGACCGCTATATCAGTGTTAACTCACAGTGTGTTTGCAGTTCACTAAAACCCCCAGTTCTCTTTCAGATAAATTGATGTTTAGCCACACTACCTGTATTTGTGAAATTAATAAGGATAAAATATAGAGTCCTTTGTTTGGCATTTCAAGTTCTTCATACAATTTGGCTCTTTCCAACTTTGTCTAGTGTTCTTACACTTGACTCCTCTGTACAGCAAAATCAGTCTAGTTGCTCTTCCTCACACATAACATCATATCTTCTCTATCCATGTCTTTGCATTGGCTGTCCCACTAGAAATCTTGAAATCCTCAGCATCTTTCAAGTCTCAGTTCAAATGTTACCTTTTGCAGGAGGCTTCCCAGGTCTTCTAGAGTCTCTTAAGACTTCCTAGCTAAGGTTACTTTCCTTCTGCTCTGTAACATGCATTTATCTATTTATTTACATATTGTGCCTCTTCATTAACAAATACTTTGAGGACAGACTGTTTTCATATTTTTGTCTTACTTTGCATCATCAGCACCTAGCACAGAGCCTGGCATGTGGATAATATTAATGCTTGATTGATTAAATTTCATTTTATTAGATTCAGCTTAATATTCTAGCTTACCAATATCAATCCTAACTCTGTCATCCAGGACGTTACCTAGCCTTTCTGCTTTCTGACACCTACAGATTTGACAGGCATGCCATTTAAATCTTTCTCCAAGTCATTATTAAAAATGTCAACATAGGACCAAGCAAAGATCCCTGAGTTGCTTCTCTGGAGACCTCACTCCAACTGTCATCAAATCATCAGTGTCTCTGCTTTAACTCCCACCATTCAATCAGATCTAAATCTAGCCCATATCTCTCCATTTTTTTATAGGATAGGATGAGAAATGGTCTTCTGGCTCAGACCCATTCCACACCTTCCCATGCTTACAAGCCAGGCTGATCTGTGCCAGATAATAATTCTGTATATCCAAAGAAGGATGGCAGGACCACATTATAATAACAATTCTAGCTGCTTACATTTCAATAGATTCAAAGACTTTAGAGATGCATTCTTAAGAGGATATGTAGTTCAACATTTTTATTTTACAGCAGATGAAATGAGATCCAAAGAGTGATCAATTTGAAGTCACATAGCTCTAGTTAATGACTGTCAGGTCTCCTTAATTTTATCACAATGAGAAATGATAATTGGGGATCAAATAAGAACTGACCCTCTCTTGAAACACAGAAAATTAACCTGATGAAACAGGCCCAGAACAACCCTAAAAGTGATTTCCCAACCTTCTGCCAGTGGCAACTCCTCAAAGTCACCACCAGGAGCTTAGGATTCCTTATCAACAAGGACATAGTGTCCTTTCTCCTTTCTTTCTCTTAGGTGCCCTTCTCTTTTTTATCTTCTGTACAGAATACACTTGGACCATGGGTTAGTATGTAAGAGATATTTTCTATCCTGTGAGGAAAGTTAAGAAGACAAATTATATCCATACAGATAAATTACAGAATCCAATTATTCAGCTCAACTTGGTGAAGCTTGACCCAATGATTAGATTTTCAGAGCCTCCTCCAGTTCTCTGTCCCAGCTTTATTTTTGTTTTAACCTGAGCTCTGTTCAAATTTTCTTTCTGCTCTCCTGGTCCCTAAGAAAACAACATTTTCTTAATTTGATTTCAATAGGTTGTACAAATCCTATTCCCAAAAAATTATCATAATAGGCTATTGTATGATTGTTGCATATTTGTATAAAGTCCCTGGCACAGAATAGGAGCTTAATAAGCACCTACTGATTTGGATTGTGTCATCTTTTTCTGGGGGACTATAAATTCCAGAAGAAAAGGAACTATCAGTCTTCCTACTTAGAACTGTAGAGATGATGGGAATTTTGGAGGAAGCAGTCCCTAAAGTCTTAGAGCTAATGACAGATATGTTCGAAGAACCTAAACACATGGTGGAGCCAAGATGGTGGAGAGCAGACATGGCTTTCTATGACTCCTCTGACTTTCTCTCAAACCAAAAGCAGATTAAGCCTCTGAACTGGTTTCCGAGTTACAGAACCCGCAAATATTTGTGTATAACACATTTCCAGAAGAAAATACTTTGGAAGAACTTCAGAATAGGTCTGTTTCAATTGGGCAAGGGGACCCAGACCTCAGCATAGGGAGCCCAGGAAAAGGAGCTAGGGAGGAGAACCAGAGCATTCAGCATCTGAGCAGTAGGGGAATCTTCTGTAAGGCTCTTAGGCTACTCCGTCCTGGTTACAAGTGGGTGGTTTAGCAGATTTGCTATAAAAAGCACCCAAAAGCAAATACAAAAGGCAAATTGTAAGCCACAGAGCCCGCAGAAGAACTCGGGACCTGGCAACAATTACTCAGCACTAGAAATCAGTCAGAAACACTGGCCCCAGGGCAAACTGAAATGGCTATCACCTCTTTGCCTTAAGAGAAGATCTCAATCTTTAAAAATGAGCAAAAAAGCAAAAAGAACTCTGACCATAGACAACTTTTATGGAAAGAGAGAATAGACGTCAAATTCTAAGGTTCCTAAAGGCAAATCAACTCCAGATGAAGCCCCAAAGGGGAATATAAGCTGGTCCCCATTTCACAAGGCTTTCTTGGAAGATTTCAAAAACAACCTAAACACAGTCAACATTTTGGATTTTGGGAGGCTAAATCTCAAAGACAACAATAAAAAAAATAAACAGAATCTCATAGCTTAAAATTCTACAGAGGAAGTTAATCCAAGCAGAATAGAAATCTCTCAAGAATGAAACTTGAAAAAATACAATCATAAGTGATTCTGATGAAGAAGAAAAGTTTGAATTCACAGGAAACTCATCAACTAACTTAGATTTTTGAAAGATAGGTACATAAGATTCTAGGAAAGTAGAAAAGAGTTGAATGGTCCTGTAAAATTACAGCCAGAAAGAATTATTATTCAGGAAAAACTGCTTTGTTTAAACTACCCCACAAAAGCTTTTGTTTTTAAAGCATTACTATGAAAAGGAGAAAGTTCATAGAAGGAACAGGACAATCACTTAAGAATGATAACAGACAATGTGAGAGAACTCTTATTTTCCTCCTGTTTCTTTACCAAAAAGAACAATTTTCAGACTGAGGTCAAGAAAAAAACAACCCAAAATAAGTAAGGAGAGTATCCTTCTTGTCCTCAAGAAGGTCAAAACATCAGACCTAGAAAAACTTCATCCCTAGGGACTAGAACTGGTAATTATGACCATTGAACTGTGGAAAATGGGAGAAATTTCTTTAAGTGGAGCCTCAAGACAAGACGTTGTAGAGTGGATTCTTGCTCAGGTAAAGGTACAATAATTGATCAATAAGCACTTACTATGTGCCAGACACTATGCTAATGTCTGGGAATACAAAAAAGAGGCAAAAGACTGTCCCTGCTCTCAAGGAGCTTACAATTAATGAGGCAGGCTACATGCAAGCAAATATATACAAAGCAAACTATATACAAGGGAGATGAGAAATAATTAATAGAGGGAAGGCAATTGAATTAAGAGGAGTTGAGGAACACTTCCAGGATAAGTTGGGGTATTATTTGGGACTTAAAAGAGCATTTCCAGAATGGGAAACAGGTAAAGAAAAAACTGGAGCCAAGAGCCAAGAGAGAGATCATGAGATAGTCAAGGATTGAAGAGTAAGAGTACAAGTCTGGGAGTAGTAAGTATAAGAAAATTGGAAAGGGAAGGGGAATCTAGGAAATGCTTTTTTTTTCCCCAGAGGTTCTTCAGCAACTCTTTTCTAAATATCTAATAAAATTTCCTTTCGCATTTCTCTCTTTTCCCTCAATCCCAACACAGGCAGAATATTGTTATCACTCCAAGTTAGGATCCAATGGCCTTGGGAGTCTAAAGATCTGAGTTCAAGTCCTTGTTCTTTCATTTACTAGCTGTCTCTTTGGTCAAGGGTCTCAGAGCCAGTTTTCTAACCCATAAAATGGGTTGACAACATCTGTGCTATCTATCTTGTTGTAAGGGAAATGTTTTTGTTAAACTATAAAAGATCATGTAAATATGAGCTTTTACTGTTAAAATGAAAATGCCACTGGGAGAGGGAACACCTGGAGCTTAGACTTTAGTACAAAAAATAATTTATCAGATCCTTTCCAGAGTGTAGGTTTTGAAAGTAAGAGAGTTTTATAGCCCTACAGGTTAGAAGCATGGGAAGACCACTAAGGAAGGAGAGAAGTGCTGACTTCTGACAAACTTTGCTTCTCCTAATGGTTGCCTAGGGCAGGCCCTGCTGGTAAGATTGTCTGAACAAAGATAGCTCACTAACTTTCATTTACACAGGGTGTTAAGATTTATAAAGTGCCCCAAACTAATCTATTTATTTAGTGCTATACCAATCAGACTCCCAAGAAACTATTTTAATGACCTAGAAAAAATAACAACAAAATTCATATGGAAGAATAAAAGGTCGAGAATTGCAAGGGAACTAATGAAAAAAAAGTCAGAGGAAGGTGGTCTAAGTGTACCTGATTTAAAGCTATATTATAAAGCAACAGTCACCAAAACCATTTGGTATTGGCTAAGAAATAGACTAGTTGATCAGTGGCATAGGTTAGGTTCACAGGACAAGATAGTGAATAAAAATAGCAATCTAATCTTTGACAAACCCAAAGATCCCAAATTTTGGGATAAGAATTCATTATTTGACAAAAACTGCTGGGAAAACTGGAAATTAGTATGGCAGAAACTAGGCATGGACCCACATTTAACACCACATACTAAGATTAGATCAAAATGGGTCCAAGATGTAGGCATAAAGAACGAAATCATAAATAAATTGGAGGAACATGGGATGGTTTACCTCTCAGACTTGTGGAGGAGGAAGGAGTTTGTGTCCAAGGGAGAACTAGAGACCATTATTGATCACAAAATAGAACATTTTGATTACACCAAATTAAAAAGTTTCTGCACAAACAAAACTAATGCAAACAAGATTAGAAGGGAAGTAACAAATTGGGAAAAAATTTTTACAGTTAAAGGTTCTGATAAAGGCCTCATCTCCAAAATATACAGAGAATTGACTTTAATCTATAAGAAATCAAGCCATTCTCCAATTGATAAATGGTCAAAGGATATGAACAGACAATTTTCAGATGATGAAATTAAAACTATTTCCACTCATATGAAAGAGTGTTCCAAATCACTATTGATCAGAGAAATGCAAATTAAGACAACTCTGAGGTATCATTACACACCTGTCAGATTGGCTAAGATGACAGGAACAAATAACGATGAATGTTGGAGGGGCTGTGGGAAAACTGGGACACTGATGCATTGTTGGTGGAGTTGTGAAAGAATCCAACCATTCTGGAGAGCAATCTGGAATTATGCCCAAAAAGTTATCAAAATGTGCATACCCTTTGACCCAGCCATACTACTACTGGGCTTATACCCCAAGGAACTACTAGAGAAGGGAAAGGGTCCTGTATGTGCCAAAATGTTTGTGGCAGCCCTTTTCATAGTGGCTAGAAGCTGGAAGATGAATGGATGTCCATCAATTGGAGAATGGTTGGGTAAACTATGGTATATGAATGTTATGGAATATTATTGTTCTATAAGAAATGACCAACAGGAGAAATATAGAGAGGCTTGGAGAGACTTACATCAACTGATGCTGAGTGAAACGAGCAGAACCAGAAGATCATTATACACTTCAACAATGATACTGTACGAGGATGTATGCTGATGGAAGTGGATTTCTTCAACATAGAGAAGAGCTAATCCAATTCCAATTGATTAATGATGGAAAGAACCAGCTACATCCAGAAAAGGAACAATGGGAAATGAATGTAAACTGTTATTTTTACCTTCTGAATCCAATTCTTCCTGTGCAACAAAAAATTCGGTTCTACACACATATATTGTATCTAAATTATACTGTAATATATTTAACATATATAAGACTGCTTGCCATCTGGGGGAGGGGTTTGGGGGAGGAAGGGAAAAAATCTGAATAGAAGTAAGTGCAAGGGATAATGTTGTAAAAAAAATTACCCATGCATATGTACTGTCAAAAAAATGTTATAATTATAAAATAAAATAAAAATAAATTTAAAAAAAAAAAAAAAAAAAAAAAAAGATTTATAAAGTGCTCTCCTATCCATGATCCCATGAGACAGAGAATACTGGTATTATTTTACAAATGAGGAAAATGAGATTCAAAGGTACTTAGTAACTTGCCCATGATCACAAGGCTGGTGACTTTGGAGCTGGTCACTTTCCAACAATCTCTGTTTCCCCTAAGCTGATCCCAAGTGAAGGACCTAGCCGGCCTATCCAAAAGCTTCTGATAAAATCCAAGGACATATCAGTTGCTACTTTTATTTCTTGGTTTTCGCTTTATTTGTGTCTCTTGTCCTCTGATTGTCCCATTGGCTATAGGTTCCACAACCTATAACAGAGCCACACCCAAGAGAAGAGGGAAGAGTACAGAAGGTACTGTAGACAATCCAGCTGTTGGTGACCTTGTGATTGGGAATCCATCGAAACATTCACTTTAGTATAAGAATCATTTTAGGAAAAAGCATTCCAAGGCCTAAAGCTCTCCCTCGTTCTGCCATCTGAACCCAAGCTGAGCTAGTCTTATCCCCCTTCAAATACTTAAAGTCTCCTATAACATCCCCTTAGCATCTACCTTATCTAAATCAAATAATTTCAGTTCTTTTCATTGATCCTGATGGAAAATTGTTAGGACTCTTACAAGGTGCTAAGTCACTGGAATGGATATAATTATCTAATTTAGCATGAACAATTCTCTAGTTCAGAGTTCACACCTTTCACATCTTTAAGAGAGAATACTTTTAAGGAGTTCCCACAAGCCCAGGGAGTACCCACAAGCACATTCTCTGAGAAGATATAAGGAGCCAGGGAGGAGGAGTTCAGATTTCATTCCAACTTTAACCTCTGTGATGGCTGGAGACACTCAGACAAGAGCTCTTGGGAACCAAAGAGAGGGAGAGGCCTCTAAGAAAGCTAGCTAAGCCCCAAGTGAAGGAGACAAAACTTGAAGGAGAAAATAAAGGATCTGGAGATAAGATTTGGAAAAGAGACAGTAAAGGACTTTAACCCCTGGCTGCATTTTGGGATTTATTGAACTGAACTAAAACTAAGGCTGCCTCCAGAAACTCCCCAAGAAACCTGCTCCCAGAGAAGGATTACAATTTAGAGAAACAGATCATTACAGGAAATGGTCTCCAAAGTCTTCACTCTCTTATGCCCCTTCTCTGGTTGTGATCCAGCCTATATAGCTCATCATTTCTTCCCAAAATATGCCAGCCGAAATTGAACATGATGTTCCAGATATGATATGACCAGGGAAAACCACATTTGTATTCCAAATTCTTTTAATTCTGGTGCCTTCCCTTCTGTTAATTATTTCACATTTATCCTGTATGTAGCTTGTTTTGTATATATTTATTTAGATATTGTTTCTCCCCATTAGACTGTAAACTCCTTGAAGAAAAGGCCTAATTTTTGCTTTTTTTTGTGAACACTTAATATGATGTCTTGCATATAGTAGGTTCTTAATAAATGCTTGCTACTTGACTGATTATAAATTGTCATGCAGTCATATCTCCCCTATCTTGCAATTGAGCATGTGACTTTTTTTTGACTCCAGATAGAATTTAGTAGGACTAAATTTCAATCTATCTTATTGTATTTACTCATATTCTTGTAGCCAGGTGTGACCTTTTTGGATCTGACTTTGTCATCCCCCTCCAGCTTTGTGGCATCTCCATCTGTTATATGAAAGAGGAATTAGGCTTGCTCAGTCTGGTCCAGTGCCAATCTCTATCCCTGCCTGGCTTCGGCGGAGCAGAGCTAAGAACAGAACCCCCTAGCGAAAATCCTCAGACAGAAGTTCAATGGTCATATGTACGGGATGGATTCAACAGGCAAGCAGGCAGGCAGGCAATGTTTGCTTTGTAGCAGGCCCTTTGCTATGGAATGGGGAAACAATGACAGAAATAGTCCCTGTTCTCCAAGAGCTCATATTCCAGGTTCCCTCCATCCCTAAAATTCACTCTGTTCAATTGAACAAAATATCATTTGTACTTTCATCCAAATTATTTGCAAAGCCAATAGGACAAAGCCTAAGACATATCCCTGGGATGCTCTTGGGACTTAGGGCCAGCAGTTTAGGAAATGTGAACTTAGAGAAATGTTCAGGATGCTCTCCTCTTCAAAAGTCACATCCTCTCAAGCCTTCTTGTCGTCCCAGGGACTAGAACTTGCCTCATCCCTGGGAAGGGACTGTGAATAGTCCTTTGAGGGTCCCAACACAAGCACTACCAGAATTAATGCTGCAGAAACTTCATTAAGAATGGAAATTACAAGTGACAGTGGATAAGTCATAAAATCATTCTGGGGAACTGTTTTTCTCAAGCTGAGGTGGAGTTCAACTTCAAGTAGCTGTAGGAAAATAAATGGAATTATTGGTAATTCCTACTGAACTGTGGAAACAGACAATCCTTTCAGGGAACTAATTCTCTACACTTTAAATTTTGCCTTTCCCCAAGGAAATCCAAGAGGCAAACATCTCAAGGACAGATACGATAAAATAAAAGTCTTTCTGCTCCCACCATTTGTGTCATCCTGTGTGTGCCAATTCTATACTAAGCTAAGACCTGACAAACCAGTCATTCAATGACATTGAATGACCACACCCAGGATGTCCTTCAAATAAGAAGTGGAAAACTTAGCATCTATCCTGTTTTTCCCCCAATTCATTATGTGACACTGAATTTCTGACTCTCTTAAAAGTGAAAGAAATCATCTAGAGCAAAGTACTCTTCCTACAGATGAGAAAAGTCAGTTTCAAAATCATGTTAACTAGTTATTGGTGAATCTAAAGCTGACCTTGGGCATCCTTGACTCCCAATCTAGTCAAAGGAAACTAGTGATGACATCACGATGTTAGATACAAGTTACTATGTGTCTGGCTGTGGCTGATCAGACCAATATGAGTTCGCAATGTCTGCCACATATTGGACACAAATAATTCCTATGAATATTTGGGGTGGACTCTAACTGCACCTCACGTTTCCTTTGGACTAACACAATTCTGCTTTGCCCAGGGAGCACCTTCTCTGATAAGGGCACACCATGCTGGGCGGTCCTGTGCCAGTGTCTCCCATGTCATACAATCAATTCTAAAGTTAAGAGAGACCTTGAGAGTGTTCTTGTATTGCTTTTTCTGACCACCTTGTGAGCAACTGCCCTGTGTGAATTCTCCACAAAATAATCATTTTGGTAGGCATACAATTGGCATTCAAACAACGTGGCCAGCCTGACAGAGGATGCTCTGTGCAGTAGAGTGCTTGGCAGTTTAGTTTCAGAAAGGGCTTCAGTTACTGGTACCTTACCCTGCCAGATGATCTTCAGAATCTTCCTAAGACATATGGTGCTGGTAGACTGTCCACGTTTCACAGGTGTACAACAATGATGTGAGCACAATGGCTCTGTAGACCCTCAATTCGCTAGTCAGTCTAATACATGTTCTCTCCCACACTTTCCTTTGGAGCCTCCAAAACACTGAGCTAGCTCTGGCAATGCATGTGTCAATCTCATGATCAGTGAGTACTTCCCTGAAAAGTACACTGTCAAGGTAATTCAAAACTTCACCATAAAGGAAGCAAGGAACAGTGGAATGAGCTTTTAATTTAGAAATAGAAGCCTTAGTTTCAATTCCACTTCTGACTGTCACTCACCCCTTCTGTGACTTTATCTAAGTCACCCTCACTCTCTGAATTCCAGTTTCTTCATGCCTAAAATGAGAGGATTGGATTCTTGGATGGATTCTAAGCTCTCTTCCTTCCAGAGACAACAACAATAATAATAGCTAACATAACACTTATTACATGCCAAGAAGTGTGCTAAGCAACTTACAAATTTTATTTTATTTCATCCTCACAATAATCCTGTGAGGTATTAAATAAATAAATAGCCCACATTTATGTATTACCTTATGTGCCAGGCTCTGGGCTAAATACTTTATAATCACGACCTTACTTGATTCCCCCAACAACCCTGGGTATAGGTGCTATTATTATCCCCATTTTAAAGATGAGAAAAATGAGGCAGACTGATCACACAGCTAGTAAGGTCCAAGGTCAGATTTGAATTCATCTTTCTTTCTCCAGACCCAGCAACCACATTCACTGATTCTTGCTGCAACAAAGATCTTCCAGGTATGGCTTGGAAGAGGTAGCTTCTCAGGTTCCTTCCAACTCTGAGGTTCTGTGATTACGTGGCTGACCCAGGAAACCTAACATGATATTCTATCTTATAGTCCTTTAATGCTTTTACTATGTAATTAATAGTAATAACTAATATTTGTTACCAAATAATGCATACCAGGTACTGTGCTAAGTGCTTTATGAATACTATATTATCTCATCTGATCTGGGAGGTAGGTGTTATTATTATCCTCATTTTACAGATGAGGAAATTGAGGTAAATTGAGGTTACATGATTTTTCCGGGGTCACACAACTAATAAATACCCAAGACTGAAGCTGAACTCAGGTCTTCCTGATTTCACACCTGGCGCTCTATCTACTGCGCCATCTAACTTGTTTGTTATGATTATCTAAGTCCTGATTTTTTCCTTCCCATCAGAGTTTAAGCACCATAAAGGCCCAGAGCTCTGACTTACCTAACCCTTGTACCTCCCCCCACACTACCTAGAATTATGCTCTCTATATAGCAAATCTTTAATAAACATCTTTGAATGAAGGGACAGTACGGCTATTAGACTCCACAACTATGGAGCCAAACTGGATAACAGGAACCCAAGGGTACGAGAGAGGCAAAAAGAAGTAGATTCTATAAAGGGAATGATTCTTTGGAATTTTTCGGGGCAGTCTCTGAAAAAGCAAAGCAATGGAAAGATGGCCCTATAATATATTACAAATGAGAGTTTGCTGGAAAAGTGACATTAAGGAGGTCTTCTGAGAAATATGTCACCAGAAAAATAAATAGCGTATCCCACATAGCAAGAGAGAGGGATAATTAAGGAATAGTCCTTGCGCTCTATTGACATCTATATGTTAAAGAAAACCAGATTCAGGGCCCTGTCAGGTATATGCACTGTGATAGATTTATGAGAGAGCATGAATAAAGGTCCCACGGGGATGACAATCCGTATCAATGGAAGGTGTGCTCTCATGAATGAGGGCAGTTCCATAAGAGTTAGTTCTGGACTACAAATGACCAGATTTTCACTGACTTGAGCTGATTCCAGCTCCATGTATTTAGTCAGGAAGCCTGGCTTACCTATCTTACACTAAGTAGATTACACAGTCCAGAGGTATCCTGTTCCCAATTCTCATGCTGGAGCTTACTGAAAGCAGGGAGGGAAGGAGAAGGCAGGAATCTTTGAACTACCTTTATTTTCTTTTTTAGGGCCCTCTCTGTGCTTTTTTAATATTACAAATTTAATTTATTTCCAATTCACAGAACAAAAATGAAATAACTAGAGATTAATTCACCACATACACATATACACACATTCATTCACTCATAACATTCACGCATATAACAAAATTACTCTACGACATTTCAGAACACACTAACCCAACGCAGTAAAGCATGGAAGATAAGGTAAGGACTCTGAAATCTAACCAGGGCCCTGCTTTATATTCATTTCATAGTGAGAGTTGACCCTGACTCATATTCTTGTCATAGTGAAAGTTAATGTTAGCCTCATTAGCTAGTGACCTGAGTTCCTAGAGAATTCAGAGCCTGAAATCCTGTGGGAAGCTCTAGTTACCCATTTCAAATCACTTAAAGTAAAAGACATCATGTCTTCAAATGGAGATGGGAGGACCCTGGTGGATGATGGTCTACAGGGAGTTCCAATTGAGGTGCAGATTATATCTGTCTAGAATACATCTGAGGAACTTTCTAATCCTGAGATTCTATGAAGGTGATGAATTCTAAAGTAAGGAGCTAAAGAGAAACTATTTCCCCCAGCCTTTCTGGATCTCCATTAATTCTAGTAATTATCTCCCACTTATCTGTATGCACAGCTCATTACTATCCCCCCACCTTTAGACTGGGGAGTTTTTTGGTTTTGTCTTTTTTAATATCTCCAGTTTATCTTAGTAGTAGCATGTGTCCAGCACATAAAAGCTTAGTAAATGCTTATTGATTGATTAACTTCCAAGATACCATCTAAGCAAGATTGTCAACCCTTTAATAAAAAGAAAGCCCTGGGTTCCACCTTCATAGAATCTTAAGTCAATTCAAGTCTGCAAACATATAAAGGCTTACTTACTATGTGCCAAGTATTTTCCTAAGTATTAGGGGATACAATAAAAAGAAAAAAATTCCAATATAACCCAGTCCATGCTTATAAGAAATTCACAATCTAATGGAAAAGACAACATGCAAATAACTATGTGCAAACAATTTACAGACAGGATAAACTAGAGATAATCTCAGAAAGTGGAAGATTAAAAACAAAGAGTAAGGCATGTTGCAGAAAGTGAGACTTTAGTTAAAACTTGAAGGAAACCAGGGAAGCTAGGAGGCAAAGACATATGGAAGCGAGTTCCAAGCATGGGGGACAGTCAGTGAAAATGCCTGGAGTTAGGAGTTTGAGAGCCCAAAGGGATTTTAGAAATCATCTTAGTTAGAGGTTCTTAACCCAAGATTCATAGATTGATTTCCAGAGATTCATTCACTTGAAAGGGGGAAAAAAAAATACTTTCTTTTCTTTTCTTCCTTAAATGGAGTTCAACATTTCTTTTGATTATGAACTTAAAAAAAACCAAATTATTCTACAAAGGGGTCCATAGGTTTTACTTGCCTATCAATGGAATCTAAAATGCAAAAAACATTTAAGAAAACCTGATCTAGTTCAACTCTCTAATTTTATAGACAGTAAGTTAGGGCTAACAAAATGAATATGGTATACAAATACAATGGTCGTACAATTTGATTCCACAAGAACTTATTAAAGATGATTGTGGGCCAGACACAGGTATGGGACATCCAAAAGTAAAAAGAAAACAGCTCCTGCCCTCCCAGAAGATGAGGGTTTATCTAGGGACCAGCAAGCAAGAAACAAAGACCAAAATTAAAGAACCCCCTAGTGACTACTGCTAAAACAGCAAAGGTGTCTAGAGCGGAAAACATGGTAACCTAGGTTTAAAGCTAAGCAATTGCCTCAACTTCTCTAACTTGATTCCTCATCAGCATTGGATGATGGGGGCAGGGGAGGAAAAGTACTGAGTCTGGCATTAAGAGACCTTGATTTGAACTATAACTCTACAACTATCATATTAATCACATCATGTTGATGTTAGCTTCAAGTTTCCTCATTTGCAAAATGTAAATTATTGCATTACTTGTGTCACAGAGTCATAACAAGAGCATTTTGTGAAAGCTGAAGTTGTCTATAAAATGTAAGTCATTAATTAAAATGAAGGGATTAGACAAAATTCTCTTTAAGATTCCTCCCAGTTCTAAGTTCAAAGATTTTATATTGAAGCAATTTCCCTACAATAGCCAAGCTTGAGGGAGTTGTCTTTTGGGTTTCATATAGGTTTAAACATTTCAGCCTCCTCCCTCTAATCAATTTTTCCATATCTTCGGTTGTTTGACAAAAAGTTGGGCTGATTTGGAATGTTAGAGTGGAAGTTTCAAACAGGCCACAATTTTGAGGACAGGCTGTGATGGAGCTGGGTACCACTGGTGCTCTCTTGATGATGGAAGGCAGAAATGGTAGTAACCATCCAGCTTCTGAGAGGATCCCAGGCCCCTGGGGTATTTGCAATGGCAGTTAGTGGTGGGGCTGTCAGTACATAGGCTCATGGGACCTCAGGGAGGCATATTGAGAATGTCCAACTGTCTAGATGAGTAAGGTTTCCCTCCCCCTTGCTCCACCCCTTTTTCCTTGCTTAGGTTATAATAACGATGGTTAATTCTACAAAACATTTAACACAGATGGGAACACAGGCTCCCTGCTGTTGGGGCTGCCGTTGTTTCCTTTGGGAAGGACTAGACAGCAGCAGTCAGGGCAGAGTACCAGTGTATGTGATGGGGAATCAACCTTCTGGTACTCAGGAGGATTGCTCTTAGCCCCCAACTCAATCCATTTCCGAGGCTTTCCTGGAGAGCCATTAACATCCACTAATTTCTAGGAAGCCTGATCAAGGTTTTTCCATTCCCTCCCCCAACGGACCTCCACTCCTTTCCCTTTTTCATCTCCCCCTAAACACACACACACAATACACAATAAATACAACCAGACTTTCTTAAGACACTGTGTCAGCTCTATCTCTCTTCCTATATTGCTTCTGGCTTTCAGACTCTGTTTTATGTTTTGTTTCTATATCCCAACTGCCCAGCAAAATGTCTTGCACATACTAAATTTAATATATGCTTAATAGATTAAATTATAAGAACTAGCTCAGGGGATCCCCTCTATAGGACTTTCATTCCTAATTTTGAATGACCTTTTTCTTTCCAATTTATTTTAAATTTTCCTACTTATTAATGTGTTATATTATGCATAGTAGGTACTTAATAAATATTCATTGAATCAAAATGGAGAATAGGACTTTGAAAGGCATTTACTGACAGTTACCATATTTCTGCAGTAGCTTCTTAATGGGGAAGGGTAATATTCTTCCAATTTTGATACTCCATAACTGTCAGTATGGATTAAGTTGGAGAAAGATAGTTGGTATATTTGGATAATGTCATGGAGGGTAGAAACAAGATTTGACAAGTGATTGGCTACAAGGACTGAGTGCAAATACAGAGACCAGAATGTCACTGAGATTGCAAAACTGGGAGTCGCAAGGAAGCTGGTGAGAGAGGTGGCTTGGTGGGAATGCCGGGGGCTAGATGATGATCTCTGGAGGGATTAGTTTGAAATGCCAACAAGATCTGCAGCTCAAAATGCACAAAAGGCAACGTAAAAAAAACGAGCTGAGGTTGCATAGAGAGAGCTGGGAGTCATTTACAGTCCACAGAAAATGAAGAGTTACCAAAGGAAAAAATGTAAAGAGAAAAGAGTGTATACAGAATTGTGGGGAGCAGCCACAGTGAGGAAGCTTTCCACGAGTGACAATCTAGCAAAGACATTTCTGTGAGATATGGCATCTCTGTGAAGGTGCAGTCATTCAGGCAGTTGGTAAACCATAAAGGAGAAAGGTCCTTCCAGTGGGCCATGATGCCCCTTTTCTTTGTATATTGATGAGTCACCCCTGCCCCCAGATGACACTGTTATGAATAGTTTATGGAGTGTGAAGAGTGGAAATTATACACACACACACACACACACACACACACACACACACACGTATGTTTATTTATTTATTTATTTATTTGTTTGTTTGTTTGTTTGTTTGTTTTGCAGAGGCAATTGTGGCTAAGTGACTTGCCTAGGATCACAAAGCTAGGAAGTGTTAAGTGTCTGAGACTAGATTTGAACTCAGGTCTCCTGACTTCAGGGCTGATGCTCTATTCATTGCACCACCTAGCTGCTCAAGTAGAAATTATTTAAAGGATAGATAGTAAGCTCAACCTTCTTCAACAACTTCTGAGGGCCCTAGTATTTGGGTCCTGAAGTCCTAGTTTATTGCTCCTTTCACCATACTTCTTGGTCCTCCGGGTGACATCTTCTCCAGCAATCGGCAAGGGCCACCTGGGCTCAGAAGTATTTATCTGAACAAATGAATTGTAAGGGGCAGTCACAGCTACAAAAAAGCTTATAATATAAAGTAACAGAAAAGATATAATCCATACCCTGCTAGTTCTGTTATACCTAAGAACTGTTTTAGCTTATAGTTATATAAATTGTTATCTATTATATAGTTAGCTATATAGAACTAGTTATAGTTACAGAGAACATCTAGTTCTATAGAATGCAGAATAGATCACAGTATAGTTCTGTTTAGCTATTTAGCCAATTGAGTCCCACTGTCTCCGCAGGTATATATGTGCCCAGCTAGAAGGAGTCATTGCTCCTGCTGCTCCCTCTTGGTTCCTCAATCTCTGTTATACCGTGGATGGCAAAAACACAAAGTGATGGATGGTGGGTAAAGCAAGGGGCTGTTTGGCTTGAAGGAAAAAAGGCAAATGGGTAACTGACTTTAGTTTGGTGATACAATAAGAGGAAGAACAGAGTCATGAAGCATTTAAAAATGGGACACGGGAATCCGAGGCACTCATAAAGAAAACAGTGATTGCTCTGAAGAAATCTTAAAGGCTGAGGTTAAGCTACAAAACGTCCTATTTGACTCAAATGAGAATTTGCTTCCCATTGACGTTTTCGTTCCCCTCTCCTCCTACCTCTAGTGCTCCCTTCCTTAATCCAGATGTCTGGTATCCTTTGACTACCTAAAATTCACTATTTCAGGACCACTCAAGCCAATCCTCCAAACTGGCCCCAGGAAAAACTACCTCCCACTACCCCAATCCCAAATACTCAGCGCCTCCAAATAAGAAATCTCGGCAAAGTATTGGTAAGAAAATAATGTGATTAAGATAATAATAATAATAATAATAATAATAATAATAGCCTGTATGTATAGAGAAGGTTTTGCTATGTTGAGTCTTTTTTCAAATACATAATTTCACTTAATTTTCACATGTGTTCCATGGTATAAGTCAGAGCAGAGGATATTATTCCCCTTTTACAGATGAGAAAAATAAGATTCAAAGACATGCATTTATTCATTCATTCATTCATTCAGAGCCACACAGCAGCTAGTAAGGAAGGAAGCAATACAGTGAGAGAAGGGACAGAATTCTGGCATCAGAAGATTCTGATCTAATCCCGATAATTATACTTAATATCTGCTGTGTTCTAGTATAGAACACTTCACCTTTTTTCAGCCTCAGTTTCCTCATCTGTAAAATGAGATAGTCAAGGGTTAGAATTAGGTGCTCTCTAGCATTACCTTCCAGTTTTGAAATCTCATGATCTAATAAAATCATAGTGGTAGATTTTGAACCCCTGGGACTCTGTGCAGTGCTCATTGTATACCAAATCCTCAATACTCTTGGGGAGGTATCTATAGCCATAAAAGTGGAGGCCTGTTGAGAACTAACTGGGAGGATTCTAGGAAGAATGAGGAGTGAATAAATTCAGTCAGCCAGGAGAGATTCTATTCAAAATACAGGCCTTCTTTATAATCACTTTATCAGCCTATTACTGTGGGAGCCAAAGAGCATAATTTATCAGCAAATGTAAAAATCTGCCTTATATTTCTTAATAAAGAAAAGTTCTTAGTATGTCTATATCCCTATCTCCTGTTAATATTACTAATTTTTATACTACAGGCCTGGCCTTATGTTTTTAAGAAAGAAAAATAGGAAATAAAGATAGGATGAGAATTTTAGAGCTTAATAATAATGATAACAATAACAAAACAATGATATAATTATATATCACTTTAAGGTTTGCAAAACACTTTACAACTATTATATCATTTGATCCTCAGGACAACCCTAGGAGGTGAAATTTATTATTATTATCCCCATTTCACAGAGGAGAAAACTGAGGTAGAGAGATTAAATGACTTGCCTGGGGTCAAATAGTTAGTAACTCTCTGGGGTGGGATGTATCTTCCTGGCTTCAAGCAAAGATCAAATGAGGTTTCCAGGCTGTGGAGTCCCCAGGTTTGGAGCCAGATAAAGTTTAGACATCATTTATTCACTGACTGGCGGATTGTAAAGATCAGGTATTCACCTGCTCCAATCTGATTTTCTTCCACGAGAATGGAGATCTTACCCTCTCAGGAAATCATCCCAGAGAAAATCAACTATGTTAGTTTAAGAAGAAATGTCAGTATCTTTGCCAAGAAAATCTCATATGGAGTCACAAAAAGTCACCATGACTGAAAGACTGAACAACAACAGCAAACACCCTGGTAAGAAATGATCCATGTGGAGAAAGAGAGATATAGATACATAGAGACAAACAGAAAGAGGAGAGAGAGAGGAAGGAGAGAGAGGGGAGAGAGAGAGGAAGGGTTAGGGTGAGAGGGGAGAGAGAGAGAGGAAGAAAGAGGGAGAAAATAAGACAAAGAAAAAGAGAGCTCCTGGTTATATAGTAAGTGCTTAAGAAAGGCTGGTTACTTGCTAATTACATAAAAGGAAACTGCTCAGGAATACCAAAGTTCTTCAATTGTATTATTATTATAGAGGTATTATTATAGAGGAGATCATAGGGGGACATTTGCTTTCATTTTAACTTACTAAATTTACTTACTAAATTAAAATAATACTAAATTTATTAAAAATAGGAACACTGGACATCATATTTTTTCCTCTAAAACTGGACTCTTATTGTTAGAGAGGAAAGACTAGTGGATTCTCAGCCAGGTAACAGACAATGCTTTCATCCTCCCAGATATCAGAATGTCTGTTCCATACAACTGCAAAGTTATTGCAAGGACAAGATGAGAGAATATGCATGAGAGCCCTTTGAATCCAGTCAAGTACCATCCAAAAGCAAAGCAAAAGGCAGAGCGATACAGGACCATGAAAAAAGCATTGGATTAGGACTCTTGGGGCACGAATTCAAATTCTGACTCTGCCATCTACTTGGGTAGGTTACTTTGCTCCGTATCAGTTTTATCATGTGTAGAGTAAAAAGCATGAACCAGCTAACCCTAATACACTCCTCTCTGCTCAATTCTACCATCCTAATAGCATCAAATGTGTCTCCTAATGCAATGACATGTAGACTTCACTTTTAGAAGCAGCAGCCCCTTTTTCTTTCTCAGATTAACTCCACAGCCACATCCGGAAACCAAATCATCATCTGGCCTGTTCAGACCTGTTCTGTTTCTCCTTCCCCAAGTATCCTCCTGCTGAGAATGGGCAGTTTTCAAGCTGAGTTTCCCCTGGAGTGGCTGGGCCTTGTACCTCCCCGGCCATGATTTACATTTGCTTCTGCTGACTTACCCATGAGGATAGGAACTTCATTAAAATGTGTTCCCACAAGGTCTGCTTTAGGGTCTGCTGCCAAGATAGGTTTTCTCTCTCTTGTACCCTTCTCTCAAAAGGTCTCAGCTGAATGGAAACTATGCTGAGAAACGTTCCTGAGGCTATTGGAATATTGTGCCCAAAAAATTTCTTTTTTCTGTTGCCTCTGCCTTCTTGCATTTATATCCTTCCCCAGTTCTCTGCCTCTCATAGTCAGGGAGTAGGCAGGTAGCTACATAATATAATTTAAGGAGCATCACCTCCAAAATACTACCTACCCTCTTGCTCTTTTTTAGTATATGGTGATTTCTGAAATATCCCCAGCAGTCACTCATGGGGTTTTAAGGGTGATTTTAGAAAGCCCCTGTTAAAATGCAAATTTTTAATCAAAAAATGTATCATATAAATGTGTAAATATGTATGCATATTTTGGATTTAACATATATTTCTACTATGTTTAACATATATTGGACTACTTGCCATCTAAGGGAGGGTGTGGGGGAAGGGGGAGGAATTGGAACACAAGGTTTTGCAAGGGCTAATGCTGAAGAATTGTCCATGAATTAATTGTTCAACAAATAATGTGCTTGAAAAATAAAAAGCTTTAATAAGAAAAGAAATGTATCATATTATTGAACATTGAAGGCATAGCATAAATTGCAAACACTCTCTTAATGGAAAGTCAATAAGACTAGAAAAATAATACTAGCTAGCATTGATATAGAGCTTTAAGGTTTACAAAGCAATCTACATATTATCTCTCTTATTTTATCCTTACAACAATCCTCTGGGGTACTGAGGATGAAAGAGACCAAGTGATTCACCCATTTACAAAGCTAGCTATTTAAGCAGAATTCAAACTCAGGCCTTTCTAATTCTAAGTCCCAAACTCTCTCCATTGTGTCATCTAATTGCCATTTGGGAAGGAGAGCTGGACACTCCAGGATGAAGAGGCAGAAAAAGGTAAAAGGCCATATTGAGCGGTACATGAGGGCCTTGGAACCTATAGTTGAATACAAAGAAGACTGAGTATTTACGAAAAGGAATATATAAGAAATGGGAAAGAGGCACTTTGAGTAAGATCAGCCTCGTTACATGAAACTGATTTATGGAGGTCTCAGTCATGGAGGCTGATCTTATTTAAAGCTTGCTCTCAGTACCCTGAGCTAGATATATGAGCCAAAGTAGATAGACTGACACCAGGAGAAGCAGAATAGTCAGGGGCACTTTGACAGCTGTGAGATGAAAGGAAAATAGAACCAAGAACAAGAAAGAAAGTTGTATCATTCTACAATACAAGAACAAAAAACTATACACTTTTACCCTTAAAAGCACCATTGTGCCCCAATAATAACAGGCCAATTGGTATAATTTAGCAATCTAAGAGCATTTAATGAAAGGGCTAGCTAAGTCCCACTTAATTCAATAGTGTCTGAAGGTATCCCATCCAGATTGTGGTACCCTGCAGGCATACCAATTTTATATGATTTAGTGATCTTTAGCACATTGCTATGAATCAGAAGTCATTTATGTCACTCTCAAAGCCTCAGTTTCTTAATCTGTAAAAAGAGATGGCTAGACTAGATAGATGAAGGATAAAGTTTAATCCCAATGAATTTAGGAACATTAAGCCTTTAAAGTAGGGAATATAGTAATATGGATTCCAGGCTTCCTCTAATGCAGAGACTGGAGGATAGAACTATCTCTAGCCCAAGCTAATTGAAAAAGGCAAATGCAGCTGACTAAGCTGCATGTAATTTCTGAAAAGTGGCTTTAGCATTTCAAAGTTAGATAAAGCATTATAAAAAAAGAACCATCCACCAGTCAGCTGAAAAACAATTAAATGGCCTCTTCAGAAAGCTCATTTCTGAGCACTTCTATACTCTGAATGGTTTTACACTTGCACCAAATTGTCCTACCCTGGCAAAGCTTGATAAATCCTCCCAGACAAGGCTTAGTGAATAGAGTCCTGAAATATAAGGACGGGATGTCTGTGCTTCCATGTGCCAAAGCTATAGTATCCCACAGAGTAAAGCCTTTGATGAATGAAAAATTTCATCTTCCTCTAGCTTTCAAAAGCATTACATATTTTCCCTGATTCTTACAGAACTCATGTTTAAACAACAGCGGTCTTTTTTTTCTGAGCATTCTTTGATCTTTTCCTACCCCCAATGAAAGATCATTTCATGATCTCGGGCCTATCAGAGAATAGCAAAGCCAATCTATTGCTAGACAATTACATAGCTTAAGTTGGAGGATCACAGTTACAGTAGTATCCAGGAATATTTTTACCATCTTCCATCCAGCCCTTTCAAGATAGTTCAAAATATAGACTTTTCAGAATATGAAATGTTACTACATAAGAAATTTCAAGAGACTGTTTATACATCATTCATGCAGTACACAGTAAAGATACAGTAATGTTGCCTATTCTTAAAATTATGTCCAAAATCAAACATTTAGAAGGAGAAAACTGAAAGTTGGTTTCAAGTCAACAGAACAATTCTCTTCCAATGCTGATGAACCATCTGTAGTTTTTGGATAGGACCTACCCAATAGACACTGGTATAAATTCTTGAGATGCTGAGGAGGTACTCTCATCTTCAACCAACAATGCAAATGAGATAGGATGGTAGGTTGAAGTTGACACAGAGGTGGCGTGCTGTAACAGTGATACAATATTATTATGAATGTAGTCGGCATGTCAAAAGACACTGATACTTTATTTTTCTGCAGGGTGAAAAAAATCACTTGGGAGAAGGCTGCTTTGATTGTGATTTGCCGATCAATGCTGCAGAATGGTGACCAATACTACTTTGCCTGAGAGGGCTTGTAGCTACCCATTCTTCCTTTGAAAAAGGAACAAAGGACCCACAAAGTAAGCAGACATCTAAAGCCTGTTCAAGAAAACAAGATCATAAGAAGTTCCTAGAGCCACTACCCAATGTCCCACATAACCTTCCCTTATCTATAAAATGAGGGTCATTTAAGAACTCTTCTGATTTTCAAACTATGATCTCAAGGTCTATACCTGTACCTTCTCCAGCATATCACACTAAAGGACTATTATGATAAATATCCAGTGTTTTCAAAAGTACAAATACACACACACACACACACACACACACACACACACACACACACACACACACACACATATATATATATATATGTATATATATACATATATATATGTCTAAATGTATTTTGCCCAGTTTAATAATGCAAAGAGTGTGTTTAAGACATTTTAAAAAGATTTCTATTTGAAAATTGAAAAGTTTAGAAGCATGGAAAATTATTAGGCAGAACAGCTGCATAACTCATGATGCTAGATAAAAAAGGCAACAGTGTAATTATAAGTTATAATCCCTATTCCATGATGAGATCTTTGAGCAATCATGTATCTTAAAACTATTTTTATAAAAGTTTATTGGTTTTTCTCTCACACAAACAAATAAAAAAATAATTCATCTTTTCCACCCTGGATGCTTTCCAGGTTTGACAATTCCCCCACCTATTGTCATATCATCATTTCTTAGAGATGAATACTAGGATTCCTCTGAAAGTTTCCCATGACTTCCATTAGGACACCCAAGGCCCAAATTCCTGACCTTGTTTCCCTTTTAGTGTCCAGGTGCTAGTTATATATGTCAGATGAAGGAAATGGAGAAATTTAAGCAGGTGACAGAAGATTCAGAGAGGAAAGAAGCATATCATTCCATAGTTCCAATGTCATAAATAAATTCCTAGAGGGGAAAGAAGTATGGTACTATGTATGTACGAACAAGATTGAATGAGAAGCAATAAGGGAGAAGAAGCACTGTCCTTGGGACTATTAATAGCAGTGGAAAGAATCCATGATATAAAAGTTAGAAGACAGACTGAGTTAAGCACTTTTGTGATGTAGCTAAGTAACACCCTAGAACCATGATCTGGGAACCCCTAGAAGGTCCTTTCTTCATAATAATTTTAAGATTTTTTACATTTTTAATTTGGTAATTATCAATAGATCTAATACATAGGCGA
This sequence comes from Sminthopsis crassicaudata, assembly GCF_048593235.1. Lineage (NCBI taxonomy): Eukaryota > Metazoa > Chordata > Mammalia > Dasyuromorphia > Dasyuridae > Sminthopsis > Sminthopsis crassicaudata. The sequence goes on from NC_133618.1 coordinate 610,110,437, forward strand.
AAGCTCTTTGTTGGGGGGAGATATTCAATCATTTTTAAGCATGAGAAGGATTTCTTAGACTGAAAACTAAGTTCTGAGAACTGCTGCCCTGTACAAATAGCTAAGTCTCTGAAGCCTCAGTTTCTCCGCCTTTTAAACAAGAGGATTAGGCAAGATCTCTGAAGTCCTTTCCAACTAAAAAATGCTGACTTGGGCTATTTCTCTCCTGGTTCTTCTCTTCTCAAGCAGTCAAGATGAGGAAGAGACCTCAGTCCTGCTTTAGGAAAGCAGCTGGCTCTCTTCTTTTAGGTCTGGTCCAATAAGAAAGGCAGTTTTGTTCCTGGCAGCCTCCAAGGGGCCAGATGGCACAGGACCACCCAGCATCCCAGCCTCAAGGGATGAGAGGCCTGCAGGAGCACAAAATGGTCAGCTGTAACCAGAGCCCAGGAGTTGTAACAGCTTCATTTCAGTTTTCCCTTTCAGAGCAAAATTTGAGGCAATTTCCATTTTTTCTTTTTTTGAGCTAAACAAAAGCTTGTGAGAGAGTATCTCCATACATATCCATCCAACCTTCCTCCTCCCCAGAAAACTAGCCAAGATAGATTATTGTCATCCCACAGCTGAGGGCGGCCCCCAGTTTTTCCAGACTGTCAGTCCTGGGTATCTCTCCCCTGGCCTCTACGTGGCTTACAGAGTCAGCTCACCTCTCACAGAGCAGGCCTGCCAGGCTTATTTTTAACAGCTCTGATTGAAGCTGGTTTCCTGCTGACATTTACACTCCCTCATCATTATCAGTTTGAAGCTTCCAGCAGCCAAGATAAAAGGCTGGAGTGGGAGAGGGGGAAGGGAGGGAAAGAGGTAAGTAATGAAATGTCAGAACATTTGTGCGAGTTGCATCCTGTAGGAGAAAGGCACCAAGAGGCGTCCGGAGACAGAGAGAGATTGAACAGACCAAGAGGAGCACAGCTGGATGGAGGGCCCTTTAATGTGGCAGAATTCCATTCAGATGACCTGCAGGAAACGTTTCAATGGTTTTCACCTGCACACCTAAAGTGAAGATTTTTTAGTGCTTTTCCATCCATGGCAGCAGCTGAAAGCCATTTGTACTATCATATTACCCACTAAGTTAGCAGAGAACAGCTCCCTTACCCCCTCCCCAAACAATTCAATGAACATTTAAATGCCCAATGTGTGTAGAACATTTACACAAAGCACCAGGAAAGACCCAACATTTAAATAAGATATAAGTCTACCCATCTCCCAGCCTCCTTGAGGGTATAGTTCGGCTGCTAAAAATGTTTATTTTATTAATTAATCCCCTTCTGTAGGATTCAGAGATTAGTGTCACCAAGTATCTATTGCTTAAGGTTTTGTCAGAACTATTTATTAGTTTAAATCTAAATTCTTCAGCTTGATATTCAAGGCCCTCCATCAGATATCCTCAACACCATCATTTCTGGTCTATCTCGCCTCCTTATTGCCTTCGGTACAAATTGGCTCATGGTCATTCTTAACTGTGTGTCTCTGCTCTTGGTAACCTATCCCCTCTGGCTTCTTCTCTCACCTTCCTTTTGCTATATTTTGATAGAAATCCCTTCATCCAGAACCTATTCAGCTTTAAAAAAAAAAAACCCATGTATTCAGACTTTCCTCTGTGACTTTATATAGAAAAGTAATATTAAGGAAGCCCTAGAAAGAGTCTGGGGGCTTACCCATCGAACTGACTGTCAATCAGCACCAGGATGGTCAAGGGACAGTTTGAATTCTATTATGATGCTGCTGTCTGGCTAGATGCTAGATGACAATGCAGTTAGCCAGCGACAGGATTTTATGAGAGGATGGTCTGAGCTATTCAATGTAAGAGAAGGGTCCCAGGCAGCAGGTGCAGGAGAATACAAAGCATGTGAAGATGCTCTGCAAATGACCAAACAACAGGAGACATTTCCAAATCCCTAGCCTATTGTTTAGTGTCTTCATTATGTCAAAAATGAAATCAGGGATGTAACTCAGAATTTCACTGCCTGGGGCCAATTTGGGGGAAGAGCATCAAAGATATACTCCCTCTTGGGTGGGAATGAGACAAACTAGAAACTGAAGTCATGGGAATGGAGGGGTTTGCAGAGCTAGGAGCCTGGGTGTTCAAGAAGTTAGAGATTTGGGGAGAGAAGATAGTGGGACAGGCATTGAACTTATTGAGGAGGGAATGTGACTTCGAGGTCCACCAATAACAGCAACAGATAACTGAACAGAATGGAGTCAATAGAATAAGTGTTTAATAAATACTTCCCAAATGAATGAACAATAAAGAAGTGGAGGTGATGGTTAAGTGACAGTGGCAGAGAGAATTTGAAAGTAGCCCTGGAGCACTCAGGCCATTTTCCCATTATGTTGTGCTCCAGCCTCTCCTTCTCACCAGACCCTCCAGCTCTAAACCTTGCCTGAACTCCTGATTTGTGAAAGCTCATCACTTCTAAGTATCCCAAACCCACCCATCATGGGGCTCCCTGGACATCCTTCTGCCATGATGCATCTAGATCCCCACCTCCATCCCCAAACCCCACACAACACACTTTTCCACTTCTTACTCTTGGAAAAGTAATTGAATCATCCCTACCATTCCTAGAAAGGACATCAATCAATTGTCTTATCACTCCACTTAAAATATCTGTAACTTACACCGCCCCTCTTTATGGGTTGTCTTTCCTTATTAGAGTAAAAGCCATCTGAGAACTAGGAATGACTCATTTCTTCTATTTTTATCCCTAGTGTTTAGTACAATACTGGACATATAGCACTTACTAAGTGTTCCTTCATCCTTTTATGGGGGAACACAGAATGTGCCATTTATTCTCCTGGACCTTTATCTTGAGTTGGGCCTTTATGCCCCAACTCCTTTGAAAGAAGGAGCAAAGAACCAGTGGCTACAGGAGCAGGTCTGAATTAGGTGGTGTCAGGAAGACCTTTCAAATGAAACCAAAGTCCAGCAAATTTAAATGACTGACTTGCCTAAGATAACAAAAATGCTAAGAATATTGTGGCTGTAGTGTTGGATTACTGCTAGGCAATGATGAATAGAAAGGTAGCTTATGGCCATATTGTAGAATAAGGTCTTCAATATCAAGTCAATAAATTTAAATTTTAACTTACAGGAATAAAAAAATTGGAAGACCAGTTAGAAGGATGCTACTGCAATAGTCCAAATTTGAGTCATTAAGAGATCCATATGGGAGGAAGCAGAAGGAAAGATTTTACAGGATTCAGAGACTAAATGGATAAAAAAGGGCAAGGAAGAAAGAAAGAAGTTGAATATTTACTAATAGTCTAGGCCAGGGCATCTTAAATATCCTCCACTTGAAATCCCTTTTTTGCCAGAGAAATTATTACATGACCTTGGGGATATAGATATATAAAATAGGTTACATAAATCAAACAGTTACTGATAATAGATCATAAAGGAATTTATTTTAAAACAATTCTTTGGTATACATATAATTTTACATTTATCAAAGATGAGAACAAATTTGCATATTAATGAGATGGATATGCTTATTTATTTTCACTTAAAGAACTAAATCTTGGCAGAATATTTGATATTGCAGGATATAGAGCATTCAGAAACCTCTTACTGTTAAATTTTTCGCGACCCTCATATTCAGTAATGTAAATAAACCTAGGGATCACAACCCATAGTTTAAGAAGTTTTGGCTTAGGCCATTGGCAAAATGACCATGAACAAAATTAAGTAAATCAGAGGAGAAGATAACTTAGGATGAAGGAGCAAAGAAAATGAGGAATCTGGTTTCTGACACATTGAGTGTGAAGGGTTAAAAGACATCCAAGTGGAAACATCCAATGGGCAGCTGAAAATGCAAGATTAAAATCTGGAGGGTATATGAATCCTGTCTATTCCTACTTAGTCATGTGTTACCTTCTCCAGTAGACTGGAAGCTCCTTGAAGGTAGAAATTGGCTTTGTGCCTTTCTTTGTAGTCTTAGAGCATTAATCAGTGCCTAGTAAATGGTAAGCCCTTTATAAACCCTTGATTGACAGACTGCTCAATTTAGAGATAAGGGTTAAAATCACTGTGGAGGATACAGAATGCTGAGACAGAAGGGCAGAGGGCTAAAGGCTGAGCCTTGGTGAGTAATGCAGGTAAAAGCACGTAATATCTCTTCCCCAGCTGGCCCAACTGTCCAGAGCTAAAGAAAAGTGGCAGATTTTTACAACAGCTGAATGGGGCTGGTGCCATCTGGGATTTTCCCAAACAGAAAAACCACACAAAAGGAAATATTATCCCACTCTGCAAAGGCTGAAAAAGTTTACCATAGAAATAGATAGAAAGCCAGAGACAGAGGATTACCTACCTGTATGTATGTATATATATATATATATATGTATGTATATATGCACACATGCATATATATGCCTATAAAAATACCAAATTGAGGAAATAAAACATTTTCTGTCTTTTCATTCATTCTAGCTTTTAAAGGGAGCTTCAGTCATTTTTCAGCAGCAATACTACTGCACAGGAATAGTAATGGGGGCCAATCTCACCAGGAGATTGAAGAGCCCAGTGCTCTGTAGGTAGCAGTCACCCTCAGAGCTGTCTGCCGGTTTCCTTGTTGTTATGAAATGGAATTTATACATGAAAATCAGGAAAGAGGCCAGCCCTGGGCACCCTAGCCATGGGCCTGACATAACTGACAGCTAATTAGAAAGCTCCATTTGTGCCTAACATTGAAAAGCCATTTAATAATTAAATGTCTTATCTGTATTTAAATGTCTCTGACAATATATACTTAAACCGTGGCCAGGGAACCAATTTTCTCACTTCCATCATCCCCAAAGACATAATATTTGAAGCCTTGCATCTCCCCTCTTGACAATAAATTGCATTATGTCAAAGTAATTTGAATCAGAAAATGTTCCAAGGTTTCATTTGGATCTCTTTCCTGGTCTTTGGGATTGATGAAACACAAAGAGGGTGACACAGAAACATCCCTGACATGAATATGTCCCTTCACCAATCATCAAGCTGCAATTTCTATGGCAAGGGTTTTATTTGTGTGTGTGTGTGAGGGGGGTTTCAGGGGTGGGGAGGGGGGAAGAGGAGGGTACTCCTCAGTTAGGTGAACATTAATGCAAATTGCTAGGAAACTGGTAGGATCCCTAGCCGTCTCAATTTGAGTGGAAGAGGAGGGTAGACCATCATGGAATTAAATCAAGAAATCCAGGAGCTAAGAAAAAAAAAAGACCAAGACAGAAAGGAGAAGGGAAACAAGTGTTTTTGAACTTTTTCAATAACCCATGTGAAAAAAAAAAAAGAAAGGGTCTTTTTGGTGCCAGAACTGGAACTGGGCAAAAATGAATTGGCCTTGACGTATTCCAAGGAAGCTCCAGCCCTCTTCTCCCTGCTTCACTTCAGACAGCCTCCTTAAGAAACATTGAGAAGGGAGGAGGCAGAAGGAAGGACCAAGCAGACCCCCAGGAAGGCAGGCACTAAAATATCAGTCCATGGAACCCAGATATGGGAACTCTAAGGGACATTAGGTCCTTCCTACTGTTGGGTATGCTGTGAGTAACACTGACACCTAACAAGATACCATGACTCCAGGAGAGATGCTAATATCCCCTCCAAGATTACCTTCCATTTATATTGTATCAGGTCAGAGTTGTTTAGGTGTTACCTCCTTTTTTAAATACAAGGTTGCTGAGGGCAATGTTTTTGCTCTTCTGTGTATCCTTAGCACAGTCCTATTTGTTAAGTGCTTTCAGCCATGTCTGCCTCTCCATAGGGTTTTTTGTTTTCTTTCTTTTTTTTTTCAGCAAAGATACTAGAGCAGTTTGCCATTTCCTTCTCCAGCTCATTTTACAGATGAGAAAATGAAGCAAACAGGGTTAAGTGACTTGGCCAGGATCACACAGATAATAAGTGATTTGTCTTCCTGAATTCAGTCCTGGCCCTCTCCCTATGAACCACCTAGTTGCCCTTACGTACTTATGCCTGACATCATAAGTGTTGAATTAATGCCTGGTGATCGTCTTCTAACCCTAACTTGGTAACAAAACAAATACATCTGACAAAAAGACCCTCAATGGGAACCGAAGGATCATAGATAGAGATTTAGCAACCATCTGATTCAACTCCCTCATTTTCCAGATGGGAAAACTAAATCCTGGATTGGCTAAATCTAAGATTAAAGAGGTGGTAAGTGTCACAAGCAAGATCCGAACTCGGTCTTCTGACTCCAAGCCCAACATACTTTCCATTATACTCTGCTGTCTCCAAGTCACAGAATCAGAATATTACAGCAAGAAGGCACCTGAGAGATAATTTAGTCTAATCCTCTCTTTTAAAGGGAAGAAAGCTGAGAAAAAGAGAAATTGAGCCAAATCTGCCTTATAGCTATAGAAATTAAAGAATTCTTAGATTGCCAGAGGGTTTTTGTTTAAATCCTAGTTCTGCAATTCACTACCTATATACCCTTGGAAGCCCTTACAACTTCTCTGAGCCTTAGTTTTCTCTTCTTTAATTGGGGATAAGAGTGCCTTTCTTCTGTGCCCTAACTTAGTTGCTGTAAAGCTCAAGTGAGATACTGTATATAAAACTGACTAAAAAATATAAATCACTACACGAAATATAAAATTCTGCCACCATGATAGTTATTATCACTGATAATTAGAATAAAATCTAGAAAACTACAAGTAGGTAGGTATTTTTCTCCCTCATACCTTATTGTAACCATGTCATATTCTCTTTTGCTGTTGTGGACTCTGTGACTCCATTAGAAGTTTTCTTGGCAGAGATATTGAGTGGTTTGAGATTTCCTTCTCCAGCTCTTTTACAGAGGAGGAAACTGAGGCAAACAAATGAAGTGACTTACCCAAGATCACATCGCTAGTGTCTGAGGCTAGATTGGAACTAACAAAGATGAATCTTTGCTATCCATTCCCTTTAACATTTTTAAAGCTATTTTAAGTCAAAGACTGTTGTGTTTTTTTTTTTCATTTTTGAATACCCAGTCAAGGCTTTCTACATAATAGTTACTTTATGAATGTTTGTTTGTTGGATTAATTCTTGCTACCGCATAGTACATCCTGTTTTCCTCCAGGTTTAAGCATCTCATTCTGAACAGCTTGTTAAATCTTTTTAAATACAAGGCTAAGATGACGGAAAAGATAAGGATGAACGTTGGAGGGGATGTGGGGAAACTGGGACACGGATGCATTGTTGGTGGAGTTGCACCTCTATCTGTAAGCTCCTTGACCTCCCTAAAATCGGACATCCATTCCAACTTTTGAGATCACCTTGGCTTTGAGGAGTAGGCAAGAGAGAAGCATTGTCGGTTACCGGCCAGAGAAGTGACATGATCTGAGGTCTTCCGTGGCTTTTGGGAGCATCTGTCTGTGAGCTCCTTGCCCTCCCTGTGTTGCACTTCCAACGCCGTGCTTTGACTGCAGAAAGCTTTCGATCAATGTTTGTTGAATGAATGCCTATCGATCGTTCTCTCAGCTCTTAACACCTCTAGTAATTTAACACAATCAGTTCTAGTTCGTCGGATCGGAGAAGGGCCTTTGGGAGGCCATCCCCTTCACCTCTCGCCTCATTTTACAAGTGAGGAAACTGAGACGCGGCTGACTTGGCTAGACCCAAAGGAACACGGCCGGGAGAGCCGGGCCCTTTCATTCCAGGACCGACGCTCTCTCCACGGCGGCACGCTCCTCTGAGGGGAGGGTTTCCAGCTCTCTCTGAGCCCCTGCCATCGCACCCCGGCAGCCTCGGCGGCTTTCTTCCAGAGGCCCTGGAAGGAACAAAGCCCCAAAGCCGGGGGAAGGTGTCTCTGACAGCTCCGGGGAAGAGTTCCCTTCAAAATCTCTCGCTTTGAAAGCCAAAGCTCGGTTCGCTGCTACATCAGAAGAAGGTATTATAATCATCTTCGCGGGGAACTTTTCCCAGAGAGAAGCTGGGAGTTCACGCCACTCGGGCTGTCTCGAGCCCAGGCTCTTTCTCTTCGGCTCCATCCCCCCTCCCCCTCCCCATTCTCCCTGTCAAACCGAGCAAGGGGGATGAAAAGGACCGAGGTTCCAAATTAACATTTCAAAGTCAGTGTGAGAATAGTTTGGGCTCCTGCCTGCCTCTCGCTGGCTTGGGAGGCAGTCGGAACTCGGAGGTGAGGTGAGAAAAGGGATTTGCGGATCCCGGATGCTTTTTATGCCGGGATCAATCATCTCCTATTTTCCTGATGCCAACCATGACAGAGATGCGGCTCTCAGCGCGGCGCTCGCTTCCTGGGCGAGGCCCAAGGCTTTCTGCTCACTCCAGGCCGCTCCCGGGCTTAACGTCAGGGCCGAGACGGCCTCGGGGCGCCCATTTCAACCCCTTCTCCCGCTCTCCCTTCCAAACCCGGGCGGGCCTTCGGTGGGAGTGAGAGACCGCTTTAGTCAGTTCGGTTTCCTCCCATCTCCCCCTCTGCGGAGATGAAACAAACAGGGAAAGGGCCATCCTAGTCCCGATAACGGTCCTCTCTTCACTCCCGGAGCGGCCTGGAAGAGAGCAAGCAGTCCCCCTCCCCGCTCCCCCCCCCAGTCCTAGTCAAAACCCGGCCGCTGAAATGGAGAGCCAAGGGCCCGGAAAGCGTTTGCTTTAATCTTTCTGAGCTCTTTCAGAACCTCCTAATTGCTGCCATTGTGCCACACTGGAGTGGGCAGAGCTGCCCGGCACACTGAAGCAAATGAGATCATGTAAAGGGCTTAGCAGCGGTTTGCCTAATGTCTAAGTGAGTGCTTAATAAATACGGGGGTTCTGGGGCAGCTAGGTGGCTCAGTGGGGAGAGCATCAGTCCTGAAGTCAGGAGGACCTGAGTTCAAATCTGACCCCAGACACTTAATACTTCCCAGCTGTGTGACCCTGGGCAAGTCACTTAGCCCCAATTACCTCAGCAAAGATAGATAGATAGATATAAAGAAAACAAGAATTTCAGTGACAGTGATTCAAAACCAAGTCATTGGACACCAGATTCCACCTCTCTACTCTGTACCACCCTCCTCTGCCAGCAGTCCAGGGGATCTCCAAACAGAGGCTGGATGGCTCCATGCAACAGGTACTGGTTAGGAGGTTGGACTTGAAGGAGCTTAGTTTCTTTAATTCTCTAAAATATTCCAAGATTTCTGAGATTCTTTAATTTTCTAAAGGTTTTTTATATTTTATCACAACCACAGGAACACATATTTATAGACACAGATGTTATTTTGCTCGACTTAATAAGACTCTCAAAACTGCCCATCGTAACTCAAATAGTGCTTTCTCTGAAAAATAGGCAGGTGAAGGCACTGAGAATGAATTGGTACTCTGTTCATTTATATAAGCACATCCTTGCTTCTATGCTCACATGTACCTACAAAACATGAATTTCATAGGACCAGAAATTGAAAACTAGAAAATAGTTTAGAGGACAATGAATCTAGTCGTATTATTTTAATAAATAAGGAAACAAGGTTGATAAAGGTCAAGTGATTTTTATGGATCAAACGAACAGTCTGAGGCAAGTAGTGAACTCATGTCTTCTTAAATCCAATCTTAGTGTTCTAGCCATTGCATTACCCGGCTACCTATCAAACCCAGAGAGAACTGGAAAGGCCCTTAGAGGTCATTTAGACCAATTCCCTCCTGTTAAGGATGAATTCAATTAAATCCAGCACTCTTGGATGCCAGGTGAAACGTCACCATCTGTTAATACAAAATAGCAGTAAAATATATTGGATTGCTTGCCATCTAAGGGAGGGAGTAGGGAGAAGAAGGGGAAAATTTGGAACACAAGGCTAGGCAAGGGTCAATGTTGAAAAATTATCCATGCATATGTTTTGAAAATAAGTTTTATAAGAAAATAGCAGTAAAACCTGGTTACACACAAGTGGCTACAAAGCTGGAATAATGGAAAGAATGGTAGACTTGGACTATCCCAGGTTAGACCTTGGCTTTGCTACTAACCAGCTCACTTAATCTCTCTGGACCTCAGTTTCTTCCTCTAAACAATGAAAAGATAATTGATCTCCAAGATCCTTTCTTGCTAAAAAGAAAATCTGTGATATCCTTCCATCCTCCAGGCTATGCCTATATACCAGATAAAACAACACTGATAACCATCAGTCATCACCTGGTGGGGAAGGAGACCAGAAACAACAGTTTACAGGAAAGAATGACATTTTCCAGCTTTGTAAATTTGTCTGACAAACTTTTCCAGATCTAAATCAGGAATTCTTAATCTTTTAATTTTAATCATACATCAATGCCTTTGGCATTTTGGGGAAACCTATGGACTTTTTTCAATTGCATAAAATAAAATATAGAGGGTTATCAGGAATATTGATATGTCAATATAATTGAGTTATTACATCAAAAATCAATAAATTGATTTATCTAAAGATGTTTTAAAAGTTTATAGAGCCCAGGATCAGAAGCTCTGGTTTGAATGAAGATGGTTAAGATTTTTAAAAGCAAATAGCTCAGAAGAGCACCCAGCTACCATCTTTGCTTTAGCAATGAAATCTAGAGAGCTCACATTGCAGTCACAGGCAATGCTCACTGGCAACCAGCCGCTGCAAGTCCCTCTACCTCCCAAGAGCTGCCCTGCATTTGGAATCAAAAGGTCTTGGTTTACTTCTGAGCTGTGTGACCATGGGTCCATCACTTCCATTTCTACATCTGTAAGGTGGGAGCAACAATGTTTATGCTACTTACTTCACCAAATTTAAATCACTTATAAAATGTAAGCCAAGAATGATAAAAAAAAAAAAACAGGGACTATTATTATTGAGAATGGCTTCTCAGAAAGTACTAGTCCTGGTGCATGTATCAAGCACAGTTTTGCCCAGAGGCAGAAACCAGTAGGTGCCAAACTTTGGAGACAGGAGTCATTCCTGCACAGCAATATAAACTTTAACTTAAAAGATCTTTTCAATGAAAAAATATAAATGAAAAATAAGCATGGGGAATAATAATACTCTTGGGTGGTGCTATATTTCCAGCTTAAATATCAGTCCTTCTTGAAATGTAGCACCCAGGACCCAATATGATGTTGTAATGTTCAGACAGCAATAAGTACATGGATCTCTTTTTAAAAAATATATCTTCAGATGTAACATAAAGTTATTTTTAGCAGTTCTATCACAGGGCTGGTTAATGTTGAACGAAACGTAAATTAAAAGTCCTAAATGTTTTTCCAGTAAACTACTAGTCCAGAAACATGGGTTCCTAGAGTTGGAAAGAACCTCACTAGCCATTTAGTACAGCCCAATCTGACCAAGACTGTCCCCTATGTCATTAAAAAAACAAACAAACAAAAAAAAAAACTTTACTGAGGAAGAACTTAACCTTCCAAGGCATTATACTTTCCAATTCAAATTAATGAGCACTTATTAAGCACCTACTATATCCTGAACACTGTGATAGGTACTGGGAACCCAAAGATACTATTGGATAGCTCTAATTGCTAAGAAGTTTTCTTCTTATATTCAACTAAAATCTACCTCAACCACCCATTGCTCCTAATTCTTAGCCAAACAGAATGAATCTGTTTATCCACATAATAAATTCTTGAAGATGTCCATCCATTATATGTTTCACTCAGCCAAACCTTCAAAATTCCTTCAAACATTCCTTATGTGGCCTGTTCTCAAAGACTTTTCTTCATCCCAGTCACTCTCCTCATATTATCCAAGTCCTTCTTAAAATAAGATACTGTGCACTGAATGCAGTTCTCCAAATGAGGTTTAACTAGCAGAGAAAAGAATGGGATTACTGTATCTCTCGGCCTGGACACCATGTCTCTCTTATTGCAACTGCAGATCATGACTTTGGGGACTGCCAAATCATATTATTAACTTACATTGAGCTTTTTCAGCCATATCTTTTTCTAATTAAGACTCCCCACCTTGAATTTGTGAAACCGACTTTTTTGTATAACACTAATGTGAGATTTTACATTTATTTCTATTAAATTTCATCTTATTAGAAATTAGTCTAATGTTCTAGCCTGGCGAGATCTTTTTGGATCCTATAAGTGTGACACATGATGTGGTAGCTTTTCTGTCTAGCTCTGTGTCATCAACAAATCTGGTAAACATGCCATCTATGCCTTTATTCAAGTTATTAGTGAAAATGTTGAGTGGCACAAGACCAAGCATAGATGTTAAAAGCATTTTACTAAAAACTCCCTCAAGCTACCATTTTTACTTTCTACACATTTTAGATTCACCTAGCTATGGTAGCATTAGTTTATAACTCTCCATTTTGTCTACTAGTATATTACTAGAACCTTTGTCAAAGGCAGTCAAACTAATATTTATTCATCCTGCCCCAATATAATGGCTTGCTCTGAATCCAGTTGCAAGACTTTACTTCTTCCCCCATGACATTTCATCTTGTTCATTACCTTGATCTTATCATTATATTTGCTATAATATTATTAATAATAACTCACTGATGTAACCCTTCAAGGTTGACAAAGGGTTTCTCCCTCCAGCATCTCCCAAATTGATAAATATGTTCTTAAAGTCCTCATCTAGGATGTTGAGGGGAAAAAATGTTAAATAGAAAAAGATCAAAAACAGATCAGCCCTAATGTATTCGTACAGCTCCAAGCCATTCTCAGATCACAAGCCCAACAACCTCCAGGTGTCTCATAACCTTTCCTCTGAAATTATGTAATCAGTTTCTATGAAATGAGATATCATCTATAAAGTGCTCTATTTACCTTAAAGCACTATATAAACATTGCTATTATTATTATTATTATTATTATTACTATATTTCCTCCCTTGTTTTTAAATTTTTTAGCTTTTTATTTTCAAAATATATGCATAGTTTTTTTGTATAAAAAGAAACTTTTTAAAATTTTTTTATTTTTATTTTTTTTATTTATTATATTTTTTATAATATTATCCCTTGTATTCATTTTTCCAAATTATCTCCCCCTCCCTCTACTCCCTCCCCCCAATGACAGGCAATCCCATACATTTTATATGTGTTACAATATAACCAAGATACAATACATGTGTGTAAATACCATTTTCTTGTTGCACAATAAGCATTAGATTCCGAAGGTACATGTAACCTGGGCAGACAGATATTAGTGCTAACAATTTACATTCACTTCCCATTGTTTCTTCTCTGGGTGTAGCTACCTCTGTCCATCATTGATCAACTGGAAGTGAGTTGGATCTTCTTTATGTTGAAGATTTCCACTTCCATCAGAATACATCCTCATACAGTGTTGTTGAAGTGTATAATGATCTTCTGGTTCTGCTCATTTCACTCAGCATCAGTTGATGTAAGTCTCTCCAAGCCTCTCTGTATTCCTCCTGCTGGTCATTTCTTACAGAGCAATAATATTCCATAACCTTCATATACCATAATTTACCCAACCATTCTCCAACTGATGGACATCCATTCATCTTCCAGTTTCTAGCTACGACAAAAAGAGCTGCCACAAACATTTTGGCACATACAGGTCTCTTTCTGCTCTTTAGTATTTCTTTGGGATATAAGCCCAGTAGTAGTACTGCTGGGTCAAAGGGTATGCACAGTTTGATAACTTTTTGGTATGCATAGTTTTTAATATTTACCCTTGCAAAACCTTGTGTTCCAAATTTTCCACCCTCCCCTCTCCCAAACCCCCCAGACAGCACGTAATCCAATATATATTAAACATGTGCAATTCTTCTATACATATTTCCACATTTATCATGCTGCACAAGAAACACCAGATCAAAAAGGAAAAAAATGAGAAAGAAAACAAAATGCAAGCAAATTACAACAAAAAAGTGGAAATGCCATGTTGTGATCCCCATTCAGTCCCCACAGTTCTCTCTCTGGGTGCAGGTGGCTCTCTCCATCACATCTATTGCAAATGGCCTGAATCACCTCATTGTTGAAAAGAGCCAAGTCCATTAGAATTGATCATCACATAATCTTGTTGTTGCTGTGTACAGTGTTCTCTTGGTTCTACACCCTTCACTTAGCATTGATTCATGTAAGTCTCTCCAGACTTTTCTGAAATCATCCTCCTAATCACTTCTTACAGAACAATAATATTACATAACATTCATATACTAGAACTTATTCAGCCATTCTCCAACTGGAGAAACTCAGTTTCCAGTTTCTGGCCACTACACAAAGGGCTGCCACAAACATTTTTGCACATGTGGGTCCTTTTCCCTTTTTGATGATCTCTTTGGAATACAGACTCAGTAGACATCAGTCAGTTCCCAATAATCATGAAACCTTGGTGGTGCAGTGCTGGACCTCAAATCAAGAAGACTAGAGTTCATATTTTGCCTCAGATACTTAACAGCTTGTGAGATCCTAGCCAGGTCACTCAACCTGTTTGCTCATCTGCAATAAGAGGGTGATAATAGCACCCAGCTCTCAAGATTGTGGTACAAAGTACTATATAAATGCCACCTATTAAAACCATAACATAGTGATTGTAACAACCGTACAGTATCTCTCCATTCCTTAATCTTCTTACAATGGCAGATGTATACAATGATTACCCCCATTTTCCAGATAAGGAAATTGAGACTTACCCACTAGAGCTTTTCCCAAAGCCCCAAGAAACCAAAGCAAGACAAGTACTTCTCCCCCTAAAGAAATGTTTGTTTACTTTTTCAAGGTCAAGAAAGAAAACTAGTTCTTCTTTCTTATAACAGCAGCACACAGCTGTCCATGGAGGAGGAGGGAGGGGAGGGCACTTCATCCTTCCTGAAGCTACTGCAGCTAATGGGAGGAGGAGTAGACCCTGACATCAAGAATGCCTGATTTGTTATCCTAATGAGCTAACATCAGGCAGCAGACAAGATTGCTCCCTTTCTTCCCACCTGAAGATTACGGGGAAAGCAGCTCGAGCAGAGGCATGAGCTGTCACCTCCCAGCTGGGAGCTGAAGCGGGGGAGCCCCCAGCCTCTACAGCTCAGTCGGCCTCACCTCCTGCTGGATCCCCCTCTCTGATGACAGCGCCCTCCCCATCTGTGACGAGGAATCTCTCCTGTCACGCTGCAGCTCTTGGCAGGCTATATGGCTTGTCTCTGTGGCCTGGAGTGTTTATTGATACAGTCAGGGGGCCCCCCGTCTAATTAACACTCTCAAGAATTCCGGGGATGCAGCTGCGCTCCGTGGCTGCTGCAGTAGTCAGGGAGCATCCCTGGGGATGAGGGGGACCCAGGTGTTCATTCCTCTTCTCTGGCATCAGGCTGGGGGAGGGACAGAAGGGCTGGAGCCATGAAGGTTATGAGATTCAAAAAGGGGTCTCTGGTGGCTAGACAGAGAAGAGCTTCAGATTCATGCCAGCCCAGCCTGGCACACACAGAACCAACTTTCCAGGCAGGAGGGAGAGAGGATTGAAGGATATTTTCCCAGACTGGACAGAGAGAGCCTCTTAGCTGCAGCTACCTGTAGCTAATCCATAAAGATTACATACATTTTACAAAGATGCATGCAAATAATTGTTTTCAATCAGATTGTGCATCTGATGCAGATTCAAGGGAAAAACTCAGTGGGATTTATGCAGACTTCTAGAAGCCTAATACTATAACAACCCGAACTTCTCTGCCCCAGGATGCAGACCTCCTTCTTCCTCATCTCCTCCACCCAACATAGATATGGAGCCTATAGCTCACCAATATTCCTCCCTCCAATAGCTTGTCATTCTCTTTTCCTGAATCTCCTAGTTTTCCCCCAGGCCAGGTGCTACTATTCCCCTCTCCATCCTTCTTCCACTTTACAGTCACTGGAAGTGATTCTCTAATATCTCAAGCCCCAGGATCATTCCCAAAATTGAAGATTGCTAAAAAGGAATATAAACGAAGACAGAAATTTCACTGTCACGGGATGGATGATGTAGTTGTGATATTTTTAAAATGCAAATCATAGACGCAAATAGAGATGCAAAATGTATAGTCAAGGACTAAATGTCAAATGGAAGTAAAGAAAGACCTTAGCCATGTGGAAATCTTAGTTCTGGGAGGAGACTAGTTCATTCTTCATTGGCCTAATGATTTCCAATTATTAAACTGGGTTTCTGTTCCTAAATTCACTGGGCATTTAACAAATGCAATGAAATAACTTTAATTTTCTTTTTAGATTCTGTCAAAAATGTCCAGTGAAAGCTCTGGTTTCAACATTTCCCAAGACAGTTTGTCTTGGGAAAGATGCCAATTACTAAATGTTACTAGGGGTTACCTTAACTCAATAACTCTTGTCATTGTCTACAGATCCAGCTATACTATGTTTCTATTGCCCTACTTTCTTATAAAGCAAAAAGATAGGGAAACCTTTTGTGGCTTCTCCACTTTTCAAGTAAAAACTTAGCTTTCTTCCAGAAAGCCAGAGACAGAGACAGAGAAAGATAAACATAGACATTAAGACAGACATATTGACGGACAGATAGAGATAAACAAATACACAGACAGACAGACAGACCCTGATGGAAATATCCTTTGCCTATGATAAAAGCTTTGATGTCAAGGGAAGTTACAACTAGAAAAGTTCAAGATAAAAAATATATCAGGGACTAAAAGGAGTCACAATTCTCTTTGGAGCTAAGTGTGAAGAGAAAAAGGAAAACAGACTTAGTAAGTTAACATCTAAGTTTGGGGAAATGAGAGTCCAGATTTCATGGGTGTGTTGGAAACTCCACATTAAAAAATCCCTCTCCTAATGTCAATATATTTACCATGAATAAAATAAGCTCTATTATTGAACATAAGTTCTAATGGGGAGAAAAGTATATATATACATATATATATATATATATATATATATATATATATATATATATATATATATATATATATATATATATATATATATATATATATATATATATATATATATATATATACAATATATACAAATATATTGAGACCCCAGAGAATATAAAAGGGAATAACCTGTAAGAAGGTGGAAAGGTGGAATAGGACCATTTATTTTGAAGAGCTTATGCAGAGCAAAGCAGAGCAGTTCATATCTGATTCAAGTTTGTTTTTTTAACGCAGTACATATGTACAGTTGAAAGAGTACCAATTGTAGTTAAAGGAGCTGGGTCCAAATTTTACTTGTGCTGATACCTCCTGGTGTGGCTTTCTACTTGCATAACCCCAGGCAAACTCTTTCACCTCACAGGATGAACTAGACACTTTTGAGTTTCTATAACTATGATCTTTTGATGTGCAACACCTGGGCATTTCCTGAGTCCTCTCTGGTGTTCCTGACAAAATAATTACTACTTCCACCTTGAAGTTTTTAATAATAGTAATAGCTGCTGTACAGCTTCAAGGTTTACAAAGAGAACCTGATTTGAGGCTCACAACAGCTCTAGGAAACTGAGATTCAAAGAAATGGAGAGATTAACTCAAGCACACAGCTCTTAAGCATCACAGGTAAGATTTGAACCAATAGTCTGTGCCTGTGAGTGAATGGCTAGAGAGACAAACGATCCCTTTTACACTCAGTAGAGACGTTCATCCTTTCCAGTGATCTTATCTAAGCCATTTCCCTCTCTGTGCCTTTGTGTTTCCACATTTGTAAACTGACAGGCATGTGTGGTGAAGAGAGTACCAGCTTGGGAGGCTAGAGGATAATAATAATAATAGTTTACATTTATAGAATGCTTACTATGTAACACATACTTTACAATTACTATATTATTTGAGGAGGATGCTATTATTATCCCCATTTTACAAATAAGGAAACTGAGGCAAACAGGTTAAATGATTTAATCCAAGGTCACACAACTAGTAAATGTCTGAGGGCTGATTTAAACTCAGATCTTTTTGATCTCAGGTCCAGCACTCTATTTCACTGCACCATGGAGCTGTCTTGTAGGACTTGTTTATTATTATTATTAATTATAAATTTTTTCAGCATTCACTTTTATAAGGTTTGAGTTCCAATTTTTTCTCCCTTTCTCCTCTTCCTCCTCCCCAAGATAGCAAGCAATCTGATATAGCATATAAATGTGAAATCATATTAAACATATTTGTAGGATTGATATCTAGCCCAGGTGTGCCACTAAATTGCTAACTGTATTCTGTTTCTTCACTTATAGCAATTGGGATGGATCAGATAAGCCTTTAAATTTCCTTCCACCTTTGCCATATTACAGGTCTATGATTGCCTGTTGCCATTGGCAACTTTACCTTCTAAACTTAGAGATGCCTTAAGTCTTTGCTCTCAAGAAGAAACTCTACTATAGGAGCTCCTAGTTTCCTCCTACCAGCCTGCAGAGTTACCTACAAGACTCAGTTTCATTTTTTTCCCCAGTAAATCCACAGATCCCCAGTTTTGAGATTTTCTGTCTACAGGGCTTTGGATTGGTCATTTTAACACCTCTCTGGGTCTCTAAAACAAAGTCTACATGACCTCCAAGGTCCCTCTTAGCTCTAAACCTTATGATTCCTAGGCCCAAATATGTATGTATCAAGCACCTTCCCTGTGAAAGACACTATACCTGGTGGCATGGAGGAAACAGAAAAAGAAACTGGAAGAAAACAGTGAATAGAGTGTTGGGTAGAAGAGAAGGGTTATGATACTTTGTTACTAGGTAGTTATATTCCCTGGTTGACCACAAGAAAGGTAGACAAATTGGTAGAGGCTTGAAAGCTCTAGATGTATGGGATTAGAGTGGTATGGAGTCAGAGTACTCTGAACCTGGGGTGGTCATCCCTTAAATACGGGATACAAACCATGGTAGAGTGCTACAAACCCAACCTTCTCCTGCCTTATAGAAGGGGATAATGAGGATCACAAAAGTGACTTTCTCAAAGTCAGATGCCTAATCAGTGATGAAGCTGGGACTGGAATTCATGGTTCCTAGCTCACTATTCGGGGATATTTCCACCATCATTATTTTTTGGTGGTGATTCACTTAGCAAACATATACTGAGCATTTTCCACATGCAGAAGTCAAGTGGGCTGTCCTCTATTGAAGAAGTAAGATCCAAGGGCAGCTAGCTATTTCTTAGGAAAAGCCTAGCTGATCTGGAAAGTTGCTGACTCTCTGAGATAAAAATGAATCTTCTCAATATGGCACCATGACATCCCAATATGCACAATAACTGAGAAAGTTTTCCCTTTGCCTTCTGTCACATTAAGGAAGAAATCTCTCTGCCCTTGGTGCTTATGTGTGTAGATGGCTGTGTGGGCTTGAACTCTAGCTAAAAAGATGTTCTGCTCATCTCTTTTGCATTATTACCCACCCTACTCACACACACTCAGACCCTCAAACTTAATGTCTTCCCCTCCTTACTCCAAACCTATCCCTCCCTCCTGACTTCTCTTCTGCCATCAATGGTGCCGTCATTCTTCTCCTTTCAGGGCACCTTCTTTTCTCTCTCCCCCCCAACCATACCCAGGCAGTTGCCAAGTCTTCTCAATTCCACCCCCATGATACTTCTGCCATCAGTTCCCTCCTTTCTACTCCCACTGCTTTTCTCTATCTTCCACAGATCTTAGAATAGCACTATGGATATAATACAATAGGCATTCATTAAGAACCAAAAAAAAAAAAGGTATAATGAGAGGAAGTCATAAGATTTGTGTGACTTCTCCATCTCTCCATCTCCTAATCTGTAAACTGAGGCAGTTAGATCAGTTGGTCAAATTGTTTGAATCAATTTCTTTCAACTCTAAATCTATTACTCTTATGTATTGCCTTATTATCTCTACTCTGTCTATCTCTATTGGAATAATTCTTTAATTGCTTCTCCCTTTATCTAATATGTCTCTATTCTAATTCATTTAAATCCAAATACCAGATTTATTTCTCTAACTTACACTGCTATCTATCCTTGGTATTTCTGATGTTTCTCTATTCTTTAAAACTCTTCAATGTGGCTTCCAGTAACACATACTCTCTCCTAAAATTCAATGATCTCCTACTTATCAAATCCAGTTTCCATTTCTTAATCCTCACCTGATATAACCCCTCTATAGTATCTAAAATTATTAATCACCTTCTCCTTAATAAAAAGATTTTTATTCTTTTCTTAGGTTCTCCAATCTGTATGACCACTCCTTTACTTTGCTGGATCTTCATCTCTGTCATGCATACTAACCATGACTGTAATCATAAGGCTCTGTCTCTTTCATTTTCTACTCTCTCATTTGGTGATCTCATCAGCTCCCATGGGTTCAGTTATCATCCCCATGCAGCTATCTCACAGATCTCTATATCCAGTCCTAGTCTCTATTCTGAGCTCCAGGTGCCATCTGCCTTTTGGACTTCTCTAAATGGATGTCCCATAAATATCTCAAACTCAACCAGCCCAAAACAAAACTCCTTATCTCTTCTCCAAAATCCTTTCCTCTTCCAAACTTCCTTATTTCTATTGAAGGCACCATCATCCTCCTAGTCACCATGTTCACAATCCCAATGTCATATGTGACTCTTTACTTTCATTCATCTCACAGATATAATGAGTTTTCAGGGCTTCTTAGTTCTACTTTTCCAACCTCTTTCCTATATATCTCCCATCTGCATTCACATAATTATCACTTCTTGCCTGGACCAGTGCATTAACCTTCTAATACACACAAGTATCTTCCTACAATGGTCTATCTTCTATATAGCAGACAAAATAAACGTTTTCAAGCATAGGTCTGATCATGTCACCCACTATTTGATAAACTCCAGTGGGTCCTTATTATCTCCAAAAATAAAACACAGGGTTTTTGAGAGGTGGCAATTAAAGTTCTTTCACTCCTTGCCTTTTCCTACCTTTTTAGTGTTCTTACTTTTTACTCCCTTCTGCATGCTCGATAATCTAATCCTGGTCTACTTTGTTCTTCTTTGAATAAAATATTCCATCTCCTGATTCTGTATCTTTTTATTAGCTGTCTTCCATATCTGAAATATTCTCCCTCCTTCCCTCTGTCTTTTAGAATCATTAGCTGTCTTCCAGACTCAAATCAAACATCTTCTATTCTAAAAGACAAGAAGCTGGTCCCCTCAATCTTCTTTCAAAGATTACCTTCCTTCTACTCCATGTGTATCTTGTATGTACCTATTTATTTACATGTTGTCTCCTGCATTAGAATGTAAGCTCCCTTATAAGCAAAGATTGTTTTTCCCTTTCTTTGACTACTAGCACAGTCTCTGGCACATAGTATTCACATAATAAATGCTTGTTGGAACTGATCTTCTGATGATGAAAGCCATCTCCACCCAGAGAGAGGACTGTGGGAACTGCTTGTGGATAGAAATAAAGTGGTTTCACTCTTTTTGTTGTTACTTGCTTGCATTATTTTCTCTCTTTTTTTCCTTTTTGATTTGATTTTTCTTGTGCAGCAAGATAATTGTATACATATGTATACATCTATTGGATTTAACATATATTTAATGTTTAACATATATTGGATTACTTTCCATCTAGGGGAAGAGGTGGAGAAAATTTGGCCAGGAAATTTGGAACACAAGATTTTGCAAGGATCAATGTTGAAAAATTATTCATCCCTATGTTTGAAAATAAAAAGCTTTAATAAAAAAAGAAAGAAAAATATTTTAAAATGCTTGTTGGTTCTCACTTCCAGTTGATCAATGATGGACAGAAACAGCTACACCCAGAGAAGGAACACTGGATATTGAATGTAAACTGTTAGCACTACTGTCTATCTACCCAGGTTATTTATACCTTCCGAATCCAACTCTTAACGTGCAACAAGAAAATGGGATTTACACACATATAGTGTATCTAAGTTATACTGTAACACATTTAATATGTATAGGATTGCCTGTCATCTAGGGGAGGGAGTAGAGGGTGGGAAGGGAAAATTTGGAAAAATGAATATAAAGGAAAATGTTATTTAAAAAATGCTTGTTGGTTGATGGAGTATTTCATTTGATCTTCATAACAGCTGGCTGTGCAAGGAGACAGGTACTATTGTTTGCCCCATTTTCTGAGCAGGAGAGAGGATGGGTATAACCTAGAATTACCTAGTGATGGAAGTATTTGAGCCAGGATTCAGCCTCAGAACTTGACTCTAAAAGTTCAACCTTGTGGCTTTCCATCACAGCCTTTTGGATTAAGAATAGTCTGAGGTTTGTTTTGTTCGATTAGTTTTAACTGCTGACAATCCTTATCTTATGTGATCCTCAAAATAGCCCCGTGAGATAGACAAGGCAGGTGATACCACCCCCATTTTACAGAAGAGGAAACTGAGGCTCAAAGACACAGTAATTCCCTTGTGCCCAAGACCACACAGCTAGTAAGTGGCAGTGTTGGGACTAGATCTCACTGCTCTATTCTGTGTGCCAGCGTCAGAGAATCGCGGGGATTATAAATGTTGGTCATGATTATTATTATTCAAGGCACTAAACAAATTACCTTTCAACAAAGGAGGAAGGTTTCATTTTTTTTTTAAGGGAAGGAACCATCACAGACCCAACTAACCGGTGCTTATGTTCCTCAATTATTATTACAAAATGAGTCGGTGAAGGGAGCACGGCAGACATCTGGGTTTCAGTTAAGCATCTGACATGGGGCCTCACTAATTAATCTGGAAACATGAATTCACAATGGCTTAAATCTGAGTGCAGCCAGGGTGAAAGCTGGCTGGTGGACCATGAACAGACGGTGGGGAGAGGTGGCGGCAGCTCGGAGTTCATCGGGAGTTTCCTGGAGGGAGTGCTCAAAAGGATCAGCATTGGGTTCAGTGATCCCTCTTTGCTTTGTAATTCAATCCCCAAAGGACGTGTGGGGATGTTACCCCGCGGCAGCTGGAGGGGGATGGCGACTTCCCCCGATTTTTACAAACAAAGGGACCAGAACGTTTCCATCCGCGATGAGCTGAGGCTGCGGCCTCTTAAACCACCTCCTGACACAGCCTGAGGTAGATTTCCGAACCTAGCTCCAGCCTCTGCTTTCTGCCTTAAAGTGGGACAGCCCCAAACAGCAGCTTAGCTGTGCACACACTTCACGAGTGCTTCTGCCATTCCCTAAAGTCCTTCATTAAGACTGTTTGGGGATTGCTATCAAATCATAAAGACGCTTGGTATAACGGAAACTCCTGATCTGAGTTCAAATCCTACCCCTTACTACTGGTTGGATGCTTACTACTAACACCGATAGTATTTAGATAGAGCCTTAAGGCTTGCAAAGCTCTATATATTCATTATCTCGTTTGATGCTCTTAACAACTTTGTAAAGAGAGATGCTATTATCATCCCCATTATACAGATCAACAAACAGTCCCAGATAGACCAAATGAATCACTCGGGGTTACACAGCTAATAAACATATGGGGCAGCATTTCAATTTAAATCTCTCTCAAGTCTAGCACTCTTAACCACTACACCACCTTATTTACTAGCTTGTAACTTTAGATTGGTCACTTAATTTCCTCAACTGTAAAATGAGGCAGGGTAGACTACGTGACCTTAGAGAGATCCCTTTCAGACTCGGATCTGTCATTCTATGAAGGGAAAAAAAAGAGAGAGACCTTAGAGCTGATCTAATCCCTCGTTTTACAGAGAAGGAAAAATCAAGACTTTTAACTCAAAGTCTTATTGCTAATTTCATCCTAGTCAAGATGAAAAAAAGTCCAAATCAGCTGATTTCCAGTCTGGCGGTCTTTCTAACAGGACATGCTGCCTCCCCAGAATACCACAGAACCACAGACTGTGGGAGAACAGAGATCACCTCATCCAAATCTCTCACTTTATAGATCAACAAAGCATCTTTCCTACAGTCAAACACACACACACACACACACACACACACCCCTATACTCCTTCAAGCTGACCCCCTGCCTATCAATAGTAAGTCTGATCAAGTCCCTCTTATGGAGACTTTTATTTTTTCTTCATATCAGGTACTTGTGGGGTTCAAATTCCAAGTGTTCTTTTTCCTACCCATGTGACTTCTGTCAGCCACAAGTTTCTTCATCTGCATAGAGGAAGATCAAGGTTTTTGTTTCTACAGGCTAAAAAAGAACAAGTAGAAACTCACAACACTAAGAAACTGAACTCAAATGATCCCTAAGGTTCCTTCCTATTTTATAATATTATACCTCTGAAGAAGATGTTTGATATGGGTCTCAATTTCTTCGTTTGTAAAATGGGATAATTATATTTATACTACCTGTGACACAAGGCTGTGAAGAAAGTGTTTTTATATTCCCTTGTACTGTTTATCTGTAAAGTGGGGATGATACTATTTATCTAAGAGGATTGTTGCAAAATTTGTGAAGCCAGTTTTAACATGTAAAGTTTACAGGATACACTGTTGGGTTTAGCTAAAGAGGTGTCATAGTGCACAAAACACCCCAGCCAGGAGTTTGGTCCTGAGTTCAAATCCAGCCTCAAATGCTTACTAGCAATGTGACCCTGGAAAAATCACTTAACTCTGTTTTTCTCAGTTTACTCATCTGTAAAATGAGCTGGAGAAGGAAATGGCAAACCTCTCCAGTATCTCTGCCAAGAAAATCCCCAGTAGGGACAAAACAATAAAACAAAACAAACCTGAGATCAAAACCCCACTCCAGATATTTGCTAAAATCTGTGACCATGGGTAAGTTACTTAACAAATCTCTTAGTCTTAGTTTTCTCATTTCTAAAATGGAAAGAAGAGTATCACTTACTTACCAAATATCTGTTTGCTGGGTAACTAGGTGGCGCAGTGGATAGAGCACCAGTCCTGAAGTCAGGAGGACCTGAGTTCAAATGTGGTCTCAGACACTTAACACTTCCAAGCTGTGTGACCTTGGGAAGTCACTTAACCCTAATTGCCTCAGAAAAAGTTCATGTAAATTTTAAAAGAGTTTTTCCTGTTTGTGTGCAAGGTTTTAGGGGAAAATAGCATAATACAACAAGCAATCCTTTTTTGAATATGCGGGAGAGGAGGAAAAGGGAAAGTGATATGAAGAAAAGCATTTAAAACTGATGGCAGAATACTGCCCTGATATATGGCATTTATGAAATCTCTATAAAAGAGCAATGAACCTTCTGGAGCATTTATTTATTTATTCTGTGGGGGGAGGGGTTTATGAGGAACAGATGAAATAATTATGTAGTGTTTTCAAAACATTAAGGTGTGAAATCAATATTAATTACTATTATTAAAGCATGAAGGTGTGTATAGAGTCAATGCAGTATATGCTAGCACACCCTGAGGGCATCTTCCCTTTGGCCCTTACCAGCACATCTGTACCATATCTCAAAATCAGGCCGGTGGGTGATGGAATTTTGTGTTGCTCAACACAGCCCTGTGAGATAAACAATCAAGTGACACCATCCCCATTTTACAGATGAGGAAACTGAGGTTCAAAGAAGCCTTGATTCTCTTGTGCCCAAGACCACACAGCTAGTAAGTGGCAGTGCTGGGATTAGGTCTTGTCCTAACAAATCCAGTGTTCTTTCTATTCTGTGTGCCGAGGTCAGAGAATCACAGCGATTATAATTTTTGTCATAATTATTATTATTCAGGGCACTAAGCAAATTACATTTCAACAAAGGAAAGTTTCATTTTTTAAAAAAAGGAAAGGAAAAGAAATCGTCACAGACCCAACTAAGTTCTGAATTTGAAGTTAGGAAGAGATGAATTTAAATCCTATCTCAGACACTTTAGCAGTCTCTTAATCTCTTTGTGCCTCAGTTTCCCCTTCTGTAAAATAGAGATAGTAATAGAAGCTCCTTCCCCCAGATTTTTGTGGGGAATTAAATGAGGTAGCATTCAGCTAGCTATTTGGATATTTTAAAGCACTATCAATGATAACTATTATTATATCATTACCACTTATTATCACCCTCCCAAAAGACTTTTGCTCAATTGCTTCCAGATAAACAAATGAATAGATTAGCTCCATTTATGCACTGTTTCTCCAATATGAGAAGCTGGTTGTTTCCAACCTGTATAGAACAAACTATTTAGAGTTTCACTATCCATTCTTCTCCTCCTCCTCTTTCCCCTTCCTTCTCTCACTCTATTCCTATGACACAGTAAAGCCTGACCTTAGTGTCTCCATCATCTCATATATCTCATGATCAGGGTTGGCACTATTGGTAACTTTTCCTTCTGCAGACCTATTCATCTCTCCCCCTCCCCAGTTTTCTTGGCTTCTGAAAATTAATTATCAGTGATTTGTTAAGTTCATTAGTTGTGTCTCTCAGCAGTATGGAATGCCTGCCATCTGGCCTCTGATTTTCATCTTTATGCTCATCATTTCCTAATTACAGAATGAACGAAGCTAGATGGCAAAGGGATGCTGAGTGAGCACCCCATTTACTGAAGGAGCCAGGGAGCCCTTTTCTTCAGCTAGGGCATTTTTCAAAATGAATTTTCCATCTCACTATTACAGCAATTGGATCTCTGAAATACACATGTGCCTTTCCCATGATCTTCCCCAAGGTCTTTACATGACCTCATTGACTACTCTGCATATTATCCTATATTCTCTCCTTCCATTGATTGAGAAAAAGGCAAAATGTGGAGTCAAAAAACCCTGTGCTGAAGTCCTAGCTCTCTCACTTCCTACCTAATTACTTGGGTAGTAACTTGGATTAGTTTCTTATCAGTAAAATAGGGATGACTATATTTATACTATTCCCACAGGGTATGAAAAAAGTGTATTATATAAAGTAGATAGAAATGAGAGCTTTTGTATGTCTCAGTCAAAGGGTCTCTAGGGGGTCTACAGAAGCATAATGTTGCATATGCTATCAAGTTTTTTATGCTTAACTGTTCTTTATTACAAAAAAATACATTTCTGGAGCTGGGATGGGTAGATCTAGAAATGGTTGTGTTTTTTAAAATAAAAGGCATGAAGAATTGAAAAATAAAACAATTTTTAAACTGTATTAAAAAGAAATATGAGCTATTCTTTAATTTCCAGATGTCTCAGGCATATGAGATACCCTTATAGCCTCTACTTTTTCACTAGCCATTCCCTCTTAACACTCTTCAGTCTTGATTCTATTACCACCATCCTACAGATTATATTTCCTTGAAAATTACCAGCCAAGCAATCAATCAACAATCATTTATCAAATATATATTATATGTTAGGTGCTATATATAAGGGAGAAAGGGAAGGCAAGAGAGTGAGAAAAAAAGTGGAGAGAAAGAGGGAGATTAGAAGGAAAAGAGAGAAATATAACAAAGTTCCTGCCCTCAAGATTTTTACAGTCTATTGGGGAGAGGGGAGCAGGGGGGAAAGGAAGGGGGAGCAGGACCAAGTGTAGTGAGGGAAAAGAGAGGTAAGATTTGTTTTCTCCTCTGATTTTCTGTAATAAGAGAGTAGGAAACCAAATCCTTCCACTTCCTCACTAGAAAAAAGATATATCATGAAAACTTAACAATAATAATATAGGCACAACTACTAATCAGAGAAATAAAATTATAATTTTTTTTTAAACTCACACATATCAGATTGGCTAAGATGATGAGAAAACATAATGATAAATGTTAGAGGGATGTGAGAAAACTGGGACACTAATGCATTGTTGGTGGAGTTGTGAACTGATCCAGAGAACAATTTGTAACTATAGCCAAAGGACTATGAAATTATGCATGCCTTTTGATGCCATTACTGGATCTGTATCCTGAAGAAAAAATAGCAGAGGGAAAAGGACCCAGATGTTTGTATCATCTCTTTTTGTGATGGCAAGGAATTGGAAATTGAAGGAATGCCTGTCAATTGGGGAATGGCTAAACAAGTTGTGATATTTGAATGTAATGGAATAGTATTATTATATAAGAAATAATGAGCAGGCTGAATTCAGAAAAGCCTGGAAAGACTAACATGAACTAATGCTAAGTAAAGTGAACAGAATCAGGAGAACATTGTACTCAGTAATATCAGGATTATATGATGATCAACTATGAAAGACTTGGACTTCTCAGCAATGTGATGATCCAAAACAATTCCAATAGATTTGGAAAAAATGAATATTGAAAACTATTATTATGTGTTATTTGAAAAACATAAAATACTATTAATTGAAAAAACAAAATAAGTGCAAAATTATAAGGGATTATAAAATTCAGAGAAGGGAGAGATGACTGTGGGTAAGGGAAATTAGGAGAAAAAAAAAAAGCTCTCTAAAGGAAAGAGAACCTTCTTGTGCCTCAAAGATTTTGAGTAAGCAGAGAAGAAGGGGGTGGTACTCCAGATACAATGAAAAGACTGAACAAAGGCTAGGAGTACTTGGTATA
Organism: Sminthopsis crassicaudata; assembly: GCF_048593235.1. Lineage (NCBI taxonomy): Eukaryota > Metazoa > Chordata > Mammalia > Dasyuromorphia > Dasyuridae > Sminthopsis > Sminthopsis crassicaudata. The sequence continues at coordinate 610,138,625 of NC_133618.1, forward strand.
CACAGGAAAAGAATGATGGATGAAATTGGCCTTGAGTGTCAGGTTGAGGTGCTAACGTTTATCCTGGAGAGAGTGAAACACTACTGAAGATTTTTTTTTTTTTTGCAGGGGAATAGTAACATGATTCCAGTCATATTTCAGGAAGATAAATTTAGCTGGTGCAGGGTAGATAAAAGTGGTGACAAATTAGAGGCAGGGACACTAGTTAAGAGTCTGGAATAATACTTTCAGTAACAACTCAAATAGAGTGGTAGTTAGGAGAATCAAAGGCATGCATAAATCCAAAAGAAAGAATCAATAGGAGCAACTAGGTGGTACAATATAGAGCACCAATTTTGGAGTCAGGAGGATGTGATTTCAAATGAAGACTCAGACACTGAATACTTAATAGTTCTGTGTGACCCTGGGCAAGTCACCTAACCTGGATTGCTGAGGGAGGAAGGAAGGAAGGGAGGAAGGAAGGAAGGGAGGAAGGAAGGAAGGAAGGAAGGAAGGAAGGAAGGAAGAAAGGAAGGAAGGAAGGAAGGAAGGAAGGAAGGAAGGAAGGAAGGAAGGAAGGAAGGAAGGAAGGAAGGAAGGAAGGAAGGAAGGAAGGAAGGAAGGAAGGAAGGAAGGAAGGAAGGAAGGAAGGAAGGAAGGAAGGAAGGAAGGAAGGAAGGAAGGAAGGAAGGAAGGAAGGAAGGAAGGAAGGAAGGAAGGAAAAAGGGAGAGAGGGAGAGAGGGAGGGAAGGAGAGAAGGAGGGAGAGAAGGAAGGAAGGAGGGAAGAAAGAACCCTCAGTACTGGGTGACTGATTAGTAATAGAGGAAAAGGCGGGAGAAGTTACAACGACTCAAAATGTCTAGGAGAATGGCAGTAGTACGTATGGGAATGTCGGAGCTGGACTTTAAAGGCCATCTAAGCCCGAGTTCCTCATTTTACAGAGGAAGAAGCTAAAGCGGCCGAGGCACTCTTGAAGACCGCACAGCCAGTAACTGAAGAATAAAGATCAGAACTCAGATTGCTGACCCAGGATCCCTTCTCTAGACCATGCTGCCTACCATTAACAGAGGCTTACGGGTAATCATACCTAGTGTCCTCATCTCAAAACAAACCTTCCTTAGAGTCCGCGCCCCTCTTCCTGCGTCCCTTGCCTTCCCTTCCTTTCGCTGCTGAATGCACGCATGCAGTCTGTTTGCACAACGCGATTTCTGACATCCCAGAACCCTCACTCTCTGAAAAGGCTCTTCTAAAGACCACTAATGACGTCATGCTCAAAAAGTCCAATTACGATTTCTCAGGTCTGAATCCGAGTGACCTCTGAAACATTTGAGGATGGCAGTTTTTTCTTCTTTCTTGGATTTTCTCCTCTTCCATTGGCACCGAGTCCATCGGAGTCTTCCTCCCTCTCCGACCAATCCTTTGTCTTCTTTATCGGTTCCTCTCCCTCTTTCTTCCCCCAAAATGTGCCTCCCAAGGATCAGTCCTTGGTCCCCTACTCCCTTCTTTGCGCTCTCTCCTGGAGTGCTCGAAAGCACAGATGGGGGTCACAGATGGTGAGAGATGAAGCAACTTTAGGAAAACATGAATCAGAACGGGGGATGATTTATCGAAGCTTAGAAAGAGGATCAATAAATGTCAGGGACAACCACTCTCTGCCCAGAGGGAAGCCAGTTAAGAGGAGGATGAGAGCAGAGAGCCACTCCTGAGGAAACTTCCGGAGCAGAAAAGATCTAGGAAAGGCACTTACTTAAAAAAAATTTAAAAAATAAAATGGTAATAGAATCTGGGGGAACACCATCTTGGAATTACCATTGCTATGAAGAGAACACAGACCTAAAATTCAACAGAAAATTGCAGCATTGTGTTGGCGACCTAGTAAGAGATTCAGTTTCTCTCCAGACCCCAATTTTCAGAAAGCTATATGGCCTAGGGAAGAAAGTGTTATGAACAGTTAAGAACTGAATATGGGTTAAGCCAAGTCAAGACAGATTTCATCATAAAAGGCTATAGCTTTAATACATATGCGTATGTGCCTCAGGCAAAGTCTCCAACACTAAGAATTGCAGTGGAGGTGCTGACCTGCCCTGGCAGTACAAGTTTCCTCATCTGGGAAGTCTCTGTCTCATAGATCTAGTCTCTATCCCTGTTCTCTATCCATATCTTTTGATAGATTAAACATATAGATTGTTGTTTTTGTTTAGTTGTTTACAATTGTGTCCAACTCTTCATAACTCCACTCATTGGTGGGGGTACTGGAATGGGTTACCATTTCCTCCTCCAGCTCATTTTAAAAACGAGAAAACTGAGGCAAACAAGGTTAAATGATTTGCCAGAATCACACAGTAAGTATCTAAAGCCAGATTTTAACTCAGATCTTCCTGTCTCCAAGCCAAGCACTCAATCTACTGCACCGCATAGCTGCCCCACAGATATATATATATATCCATAAATATATATACATGCATGTATATTTACACTTACATTTAAGTATATACATATATATATATACTATCTCCTGTCAATATCTCTTCATATGCTAGTAAAATAGTTTTGCATTTTAAATGAGTAATTCTATATAGCTTGAAATTAACTTAATCAGTCAACACGAATTTAAGCACTTTGTTACAGTCATTGATCTAAAAGGATGTTAAAAAAAAAAAAGGCAAAATGGTACCTCAAAGAGTAAAGGGGGAAGAAAATATGTAAATAACTAGATGTGGCACAAATATATAAAGAGTAGATGGAAGTTTATATGGAGGCATTAGCAGCTGGAGAAAACAAACAAAAAAAAAATTTCATCCAAACTGAATTTTGAAAGAAGTCACAGAAAGCAAGAGGTAGAGGTTCAGAGCAGAGCATTATAGGCAGGAGGAAAGTCAATGAAAAAACATGGAGGTAGGGAATGGTGTCATGGTAGGAGCTATAAGTAATGTAGATAAGAAAGGAAAGGAAAAGTTATTAAAAGCTTTAAAAAACCAAAGGAATTCAATAATTAATTCTAGAAGTAAGAGATATCCCCTGGAATATACTGAGCAAGGGGTGCCCGATGACTTGGCAGCTGAGTGGAGAATGGATTGGGATTAGGGAAAGGCTTTGAGGAAGAGGGGTCAGAGAGGAGGCTATTACAGTGGTCTGGATGATGAGAGCTATTGCTATATGAGTAGAGAAAAGAGACACATATGGCAAAGATTGTGCAAGTAGAAACAAGATTTAGCAACGGAATGGATACATGGGATGAGTAGGGTCCAGGAGGATTCCAAGGTTGCAAGCATGGTAGAAAATTAGAGAAAATTCCTCTACTATTTATTTGATCATTATTTCCTAGCCCAGGTTTCAATCTCTGGATATTAGAGATAGAGGATAATAGATCCAAAGTTAGAAGGATTTTTTAAGATTCTTTTTAGATAAAGAACTATGGCCCAGAGAACAAGTGACTTGCTCAAAATCATACAGATAGAAAATATTAGAGCCATGATTTGTAGTCAGGTTGTCCATCTATCTCCAAGTCCAGTGCTCTTTTCATTATACCTTTGCCCTTCTTCGTTTAGTGCTAGATCCTTTCTTTTATTATTATTCAACTCAGCTCAGCTACCAGACAGTCTAATCATTCCAGTCAACTCTAATGCCCCAAGGGGCCTGTGATGATATAATGACAGGAGTATTGCACTTCTAAAGGTGCCATTTCTAATCCAACCACACCTATCCAGACTATCCCCTGTAAATCTGGTCACCTGAAAAGCTGAAGGACTTTCTTTTGATACTAGGATATTATAGGGTGTATACCATTGAGCATGTGGTCTGTTCGTCAGTTTTCTCTTGCTTTTGCTATGATTAGCCTACCTTTTTTTCCCAATGATACATTTTGCTGATGATACCCTTCATACTCTCTCCTTTGTAGCTACTCAGTTATGATATATGTGTGTGTATTTATTTATCTATATGTACCTATAGAGATATAAATGTAGATACACAGAAAGGTAGAAACAAAGAAACAAAGAAAGAAAGAAAAAGAAGGAAGGAAAAATAGAAAGGAAGGAAGAAAAGAAAAAAAGGAAGGAAGAAAGGAAAGAAAAAAGGAAAGATAGAAAGGAAGGAAGGAAACAAAGAAAAAAGAAAGGAAAGATAGAAAGAAAGTAAGAGTAAGAAAGAAGGAAAGAAAGAAAGAAAAAGGAAGGAAGGAAGGAAGGAAGGAAGGAAGGAAGGAAGGAAGGAAGGAAGGAAGGAAGGAAGGAAGGAAGGAAGGAAGGAAGGAAGGAAGGAAGGAAGGAAGGAAGGGTAGCCTATTCATAATCATTTCATTGCCCTTGGGGTGATCCTAAACATTAGTTTTCTTAAGCCTTCAGCATTCCACAAATCACAATCACCAGAAGAACACTGAAATTTTTAAAATGAATGAATGAATGAATGAATGAATGAATGAATGAAAAGATGGTGCTTTATTTGAGGAAGAAGCTTGGGCTCCTTAAAAGAACTCAGAAATTTTCCAAAAGCAATCAAGCACCCTCTTCTTCCTGTTCAATTTTGAGCTCAGCTCTGTTGACTCTTAGAAGCTTGTATCCAAGATGGCTACCCTAATGGATTAATTATTAGGACTGTCCATCTAGATGTAAATCTCTACAATAGATAGTCTTTAGTCATGCGTTTTGTTTTGGTATTTTCAAACTCTTTTGAGTGATTATGGTTCTAATTTATGAATCTCTTCCATATCGCAGAGCTTAATACAATTCATTGAAAAATCATTCACCAAAACAGTTTTGTGCCATATTCCCTCCTATAGTGTTTTGTAAATCCCCAAAGGCTAAAGAAATAAGGATAGAGACTGGGAGGTTTGGAACCTCCCAGTGAGAAAATCCCGCTACCAACACAGTTGGGCATCTAATTGCAACTTTCAGTGTTAGAGCAAGTTGCCTAGAGCCCTGATCGGTTTCTTTGTCAAACAGTAAAGATAATACTTACATTATCTGCCCTCTTAATGCTATTGTGCAGTAAGCCCTCTAATAAATCCTTAAAGCATTATATAAATGGGAGTAGTAATAATTGTTCTTGAGACCAACAGAAAACCAAACATTAAAGACCTGGAGTGGAAAACTCTTAAACTATTGATTAAACACCCCTTTGGAGCTGTAACCTTGGATTAATCCATCAATTAATCAACTAATAAATATTTGCTGAACATCAGCTGTGTTTCTGGCACTAGGCTACAGCCAGAGAAGAGTAAGATGTGGGATCTGCCCTCAAGGAACTTAAAGTCTAAGTGGAGGGGGAAAGATTCATACAAAACATATGAAAGCATTAAATAAACTATTACATAAAATACAAAGCAGGGCAGGATTTGCCAGGATAAGTGAAAGTGGGTTTGAGGTGTCCCCTTAATCACTCTGCATCCCTGAGGCATTACTGTTTCGGTTCTGAGGTCATTTTATAGCTTATCAATAATTCACGGGTACAAAGGTTGCAAAGGAGAATGTCAGCTGTCATGGTCTGTGGGGCAGCCTCCGAGGAGACCACAGCCTGGGAGGGATAAATCTTTAACAACCATCTCCGGGCAAATATCCATGACTAGGGCTGAACACTCGGCTTTTGAGAAGCTCATTAGCATGTTAAAAGTTCCCCCACCCCCAATCTCCAGCTAAGCTATAGCCTGAAATGTTCTCTCAGAGAAAGGTCCTGGCGGGGACCCCTGTGAAGGGACATGGCTGAGCTGTTGTCCCCCCATCTTCAGCTTCTTCAGCCCGAGGCCCACTGAGCTTTCCCCAGGGTATCAAATACACATGGCCTCAGCCAGGATGTGTGTGTGTGTGTGTGTGTGTGTGTGTGTGTGTGTGTGTGTGTGTGTGTGTGAATCTGGGGGGAAGGGGTTCTTAACCTTTCTCTGTCCTGGAAGCTTTTATAGGTCTTCCGAAGCTTACAGATCCCTTTTGGGTTAATGTTTTTAACTGGATAAAATAAAATTTATAGGATATTAAAATACTGTTTTGAAAAAAAAAATTAAGTCCCATAAAGTCAAAGACCCCAGACTCTGCTTTAAACTTATGAGAGTTCAACTGTTGACCAGTTGTACAGGCAAGACCCCCGGAGATGAGCCTCAAAAGCGTTCCCTTTGCTGTCAAAAAGGAAAATGATCTAGGTCAGAAACAAAGCTAACTCTGGAAATAGTGGGGCTTTTCCTTTTGCAGAGAATGGTTTTCTCAAAGCTGCAAAGAGAACAGATACCTAGATAACTCTTGTGTGGAAAACTGTGAAAAGTCTGATTAACCAATAATCAAACCTGAGACTGCCAAATCTCAAGGGAAGAGGACTTTTTCATTTGATTTTCTGCTGATAAAGATTTGAACATGCCCCTTTCTATAACCAGTGACCCAGCAGGTCATAGAACTGACCTTTCCCATAGTCTAAGGAGTCAGTTCAAAGATGACTCCTCTCACATTAAGAAAAAGGTTAACTGTCTAGGGTTTTTTTACATGAGTTTCGAAGATATAGAAAATGGTAATTGCTTTGGAAATCCCTAAATCTTAAATGTCTGAAAGTATATCTGAGACCAATTCAAATAGAAATATAGGCCACTCAACATATAGGGATCCCTCTGGGCAGCATATTGACTTAGAAAATCACCCGTTAGCATTATATTCTATTGTATTTTTATTTATTTTTGTTAAATATTTCCCAATTAGAATAGGGGAGGAGGACAGGGAGGGAGAATGTAGTAGTATTTGATATCACTGTCTTACAGGATCTGAGGAATTTTCTAAATAGAAATTATGACACTTTTTCAGGCTTCCATCCCCAGTGATTATTGCTTATAGCCTACTATATTGCACCTTTTTTTTTTCATTTTAGACTCAATCTGTGTTGTCAGTGGTGTAGGAAACTCCTGATGAGAAAATGCCCTCTGATACCTGCCCTACAACTTCTGATCTTCAAAAGTTACCTGGGTTCTTTTGCAATATGGAAATATGTTTTGCATGACTGCACACATATAATCTATATCAAATTGCTTGCCTGCTCAAAGAGGGGAAAGGATAGGAGAGAAAGAATGTGGAACTCAAAATGTTTTTTAAATTAATCTTTAAGAATTTTGCTCACATGTAATTGAGAAAAAAAATCAAATGTTAAAAAAGAAAAAATTACATATTGAGATAAGTAAATATATATATGTATGTATATATATACATATATCACATAGATGTATAATAAAGTTGAGGTAAATTGCATGGGGTCACAGTCAGAACAGACCAGAGGCAAGGCTCCCATACAGATTCTTTTGTCTTTTGAGCTTGCCCTCTATTAATTATAACACACTGCTTCTCTCCATATACAGTAAGCACTTAATAAATGCTTATTGAGTTGAACTGAACCACTCAGAGCTAGGGCAAAACGAGTCAAACATCGGTATTGCATTCCCCTTAGAAAAAACAACGTGCCATCCATCCATCCGCACCATTTGTGGGCCAGCTATACAATGTCCCATTATTTGCTATAGTTTGAGCAGGTCCCCAACACTACCTAGGTCTGTCACCAAGAACCCTCTTGTGGGACTAGAAAGTTCATTCGGCATCGTCTCAGATCCCAGTGGGGAGGTTAGAATTGGGGGTACTCAGATGCGGTGGGCAACTAAGAGACGGAATGGATAAAGAGCTTGGCCTGGAGTCAGGAAGATTAAAATCAAATTTATATTTGCCTCAATTTCCCCAAATGAGTTGGGAAAAGTGGCAAACCTCTCCAGTATCTTTGCCAAGAAACACTTGCAAAAAAGGGGGTTACAGAGAGTTGAGCGAAACTGAACTATAACAACAATTAACGGATGTGGGTTCAAGTCACATGTGGTTCTTAAAATCAGCTGATAAACATTTATTAAGTGCTTGCTATATGCCAGGCATTGTGCTGAGTATACAATTGTGAAAAAGAGACACTGTCTTCAAGGAGGTTATAATCTCTCAGGGGAAGACAAAAGGAAGATGGGACACAAAGAAAGAAAGCAGAAGGTGGGGAGGGGGAACATGGAGAAGTTCAAAGGAATGCAGCTTGGTGAAAGTGAGGAGACAGGTATGCTTACATGGAGATTTTGGAGATATGTCTCCATCCTACAATCAGATGGTCTGCTAGGATTAGAATCTAGGAGCCCAAATCCAGTAATCTGCCTCTAAACTAAACTGCAAGAGCCACTGGTTTTCGTCATTCTTATTTCATTCCCAAGTTATAGATGATGATCCCAAAACTCTGGAGTTTCTGGGCCTCACATTTGACAGACTATCTCTGCTTTGGACACTGGCTATATCCCCTCTGCTGCCTGATCTCTCTGCCCTGCTATCCTCTGGGAGCTTCCACACTCTGTCCTTTTAAATGACTCACATTGTTTAATACTTAGCATCCTCCTCTTCAGAAACCAACCAGAAACACCTGAGGGAGACCAGCCCTTCTCCTTCATCGAACCCAAGACCTTTGGCTGGCTCAAGGAGTTGCCCTTATATGAAAAGAAGTATAACCCAGGTGGTCCTCAAGGAGAAGTGATTAGGGCTACCTCTCAAAAGGACCTTTATTGACCCATTTCAATTTTCCTAGCCCAAAGATCATAAACAATGATCCTTTGTGCCAAAACTCTTACCTCATTGAACCCTGAAATCTGATATAGTTTCTGAGCTTTTCCTTGGGGAATTAAGTTCTTCCTCACTTCCATCTCTAAGAATCCCCTAGTTTCTTTCTAGTCTCCCAAAGCCCAAAGTTTACTTCTAGGTATCCTAATTCCCTTAGCTGCTGCTGGCCTTCCCTCCATTATTTTTTATTTATTTATAACTTTTTTGTATTTTATTATTTGATATATTTTCCCAAAAAAAAAGAATGTAAGTGCCCTGACGACAGGAACTATTTCATTTTTTGTACCCCCAATGCTTAGTACAGTCCTTGGCACATAGTAAGTAATTAATCAATGCATTAAATCATTGATATTGACTGAGTGAATGAATGAATGACTTGAAATGTGAAATTATTTTTAAAATCCCATCCTATTGCTTTATGAATCAGTAGTCTGTTACTTCCCTTTGTGAAATTTCTTTATGTCACATAACTGCTATTAAAAATAGCCAGAAGTGATCTTATTCCATCCCTCCTTCACTGCATAGACTTCTTCCATGTTATATCTCAGCTCAATGAAGTCCGTGAAGGCCCTTTAGCATTTCCTCTCAGGAGTCACATCTGAAAACCTCTTTCAAGTGAGAGGGATAGAGTGGCTACATAGTCTCTTGAGCATTTTGATTTTGTTCAGGGCATTCAGGTGGGTACAAATAAGCCCTTCTGGTAAGGTAACTGACATGGAGTTTGACATTTTGGAGACTTTTGAATGTCCCAGAGTAGAAAAAGAAAAAGAAAGGTCTGTAGTTATACATCTTCAATCTGATCTAGGAAATGGACAAAGGCTTATTAAATTTGAAGATAATTCAAAATAGTATTTACAGAACTAGGATCCAAAGAGATCTCAACAGGCTAGAATAATGATCCAAATCCAATCAGAAGAATTTTAATCAGAAGCTATGTAAAGGTAACCATGGTGTCCAGGTTCAAATTCTACTGGCTGACACATGCAGGCTGTGACTGTCCAAGTTACTAAATCCCTCAGGGCTCTGAACAACTCTAGCCTTTCACTTGAAAATCAAAAAAGTGTCCAATATGCATTGGTAAAAGGAGTTTCCTCGACATGAAACTTATATCAATGAAATCATAGTCCAATTCATGTTCCATATGCAAAGCCTTATCCCTGGGTTCAAAAAATAAACTGAACAAAAAAAAATGCAAAAGGCACAACTAACCAGCAATTCACATGAACAAAGATTTAGTGGATCCTAAAAAATTCAAAGTTAAGCTCCATAAGAATTAACTATATACTATGATGTCTGAAAAAAAAAAGTCAATCTTATGTTGTACAACAGAAGCATAATGTCCTGACTATGGAATTACTAATCTCCCTGGTTCACAGTGTTGTATTTAGTTTTGTGGCCACATTTTTAGAAAGATATCAAAAAGCTAGAAAAAATGTTGCAGAGAAGAAAAGTTAAAACCATGCCACAGAGAATTAATTGGTTGTAAGGACTAAGCAAAGTTACCCTGGAGAAGAGAAGAGGAGCCAATGATAAGCATGATAACTGTGATTTATTTTTTAAATTCAATTTTCATCTCTTTCCTACCTTCGCTAATAAAAAGAAAACGAAAGCCCTTATAGCATATATACATAATCAAGCAGAATAAATTCTTGCAATAGTTGTGTCCAGAAGAAAAATGGCTTTTTTTATCCTGAGTCCACATGCTAGCTATCTTTAGAGGCACTGCAGTTAACCTGAACTTGGAATTAAAAGACTCAGGTCCAAGGCCTAGTTCTAATAGTTAAGGTCTCTCTGATCGTGGGGAAATTGTTTATTACTTTGAACCTCAGTTTCCATATCTGTAAAAAAGGAATAATTGTATTTGCCCTATGGAGTTCATGGGAATCCCTTTGTAAACTGGAAAGCACTAAATCAATGTGACTGATTATTTATTCACGTATTGGAAGGCCTGCCATGTGGAAGAAGAATTAAATTTGTTTTGTTTGGCCCCAGAAGACAGAACTAAGAGCACGGGGTTGAAGTGAAAGAGAGGCAAGGGTTGACTTTATATAAGAAAAAACATCCTAGGAGAGCTATCCAAAAATGTATTGGCTGCCTTGAGAGACTTACCCATTCCTGGAGGTCTGTTAGCAAAGGCTAGATGACCACTTTTTGGTAAGTTGTAAAGGAGTTTTCTGTTAGATTTTCTTCAAACTCTAAGACTGTAATTTTTTGAAGCTACTTGGATGTGAGTGGAATTCCCTGGAAACAGCTGGACCACCTGGCTATACCTAGAGTCATAATCCAGATTTAGTTCTGCCAGAACTCATTATCCCTCTATAACTTCAGGGGTTAGAGAGTATGAAATTACTGAAGTGTCCTATATTTCATTCAACTCAAAAAGCATTTGTTAAGCATTTTCTAGATGCCAGCCACCATGCTAACCCTGTGGGATACCAAACAGCTCAATGCATGCCCCCCAGGGTACAAAGGCATCAGGAAGAACAGGTATAACCTTGCTGGACAAAAATCACTCTTCCACACACAAATTGCTCCGGGTTGGTGGGACACTTCAGACGTTGAAGGTGGGCAGGATTAAATATATATGTGAGGGATTTGAGCCTGTAAATATGGCGAGGACAAATAGCATACTAGGGAAGGATTGTGTGGAATGAATGATGACTTAGTATGCTGATGTACCAAAAGACACAGGCTGGTAGGGCTGAGAAGCAGACTAGGAAGAAGCTGGGGAGTATTGAGAATGCTGTCTGTGGGTTCAAGGGAAAATAAGTTTGGATGTAATAGCCTTAAATATCAGGAGAAAAAGATAGGCAGGCAGACAGACAGACAGACAGAGACAGAGAGAGAGCAGAAAAAATGCAAATTCATTAAATATAATGGGATGAGATTCATGTCTAGAAAACAGAGATGGAATTATACACAATAGAAACAAACCTAACAGGCAGAGGGAGAATAGCATCACATATGTATAAAGAGGGCATACTTTTGTAAGGAAGGAAGTAAGAGTAGAAACATAATAGGAACCATTCAGGATAAAGCTAAAAGAAGAAAAGTAGTATGGAAGAGAAGATAGAAGGCTGGTCTGAGAATCAAAGAGAACCTATCATCTCCCTGAGTTCAAATCTAGCCTCAGATGCTACTTAAGGAAGTTTTCTTATCTGCAAAATGAGCTAGAAAAAAAAATTGAAAACTAATCCCAGTATATTTGCCATGAAAACCCCCCAAAAAGTCACAAAGAGTTGGATACTATAGAAAATCAAACAGAAGAGATGACACTATATTGTGGCCCCAGTTTCCACACGGAAATAATAAATCGCTATCATGGCCTGTATCTGTCTTATTTGTATTCACATGTTTTTGCCCCAATTACACTGTGATCTCCTTTAAAGTAGGAACTAATTTTTTTTTGCCTTTCTTTGTATCCCAATAGGCATAGTGCCTGGCATATAGTAGGCATTTAACAAATACTTATTGACTTATTGATTTCTAGCCTCCACCCAAATAAAAGAAGAAATGGATATAATTTTGATGTAATTAATACAATTTTTTTTACCAGATTTGTGACTTCCTTGGTCTAAGACATTGGTAATGAGCTGTACCAATGCAGAATTGTACTTGAACCAAAACAGCCTGAGAGAGTCAGTCCCCTGAGGCACTGAGAGGTATATGTCAGAGGCAGGATATCAATTCTGGTCTTCTTCACTCCAAGGACAGTTCCCTATTCACTGTCTTATGGGGATGGGGGAAGGGAATGCCCAGTTAGATAAAAGATATGAATGATGCTTTCTAATACAGATGACAAAATTGGCACAGAGACTAGCTAAAGGAGGAACAGGGGCCCTTCAATTATCTGCATTCATTTGGATTCTTATCCTGCCAAGGTGGGGCACCAGATGAAATTTTAACCGGCCTTGCTAAAAATTTAATTCCACAGAAGATGAAGGAAGCAACAAGAAAAATGGCACAAAGCAGCAGCAAAGAAGCCCCAACTCTGAATCACACAGCATCATGAAGAACAACAAATAAACTCCTCAACAGTACTTCTCGTGTCCTTCACCAAATACCTCTTTATACTCATAGTCTCTTCAGGGTCCCATTCTATCCTCATTCCCTTTCACAAATTACAACCAGCCTGTGTCCCTTGCCTGCACAACATTCCCTTTCTATTACTGTTATTGCTATTTCTCTCTATTATTTTCTCCCTTCATCTTCCACCTGACCTGTTCCCCCTATCACTCTCCTCTGCATGGTATAATTCTGGGGTTGAAGATACAAGAAAAACCCCAGGATTCCCCTAATCATATTCCAGAAAGTATATACTCTAGGAAAAATATCTATAACTGCAAAGGTAAGCCCAGCATGATTATTCAAACTATTCATCTCTTATCTGGCATGGTGCCCATCAATAGTCACAATGTGCCCGCTGTGGCTTATTATACATCACACATGATAGACCTAGTCTCTCTTCCCTTGTTCAAAGAGCTAGGAGTATGTCCCCACTAAGTAAGAATTCTCCTGCACTCCATTTCTTAAGTTACCCAAGCCCTTTTAATGGCACCAGACCTATCCTTCTCTCCCAAACCCCTCTGCCTTCCAGGGAGCTAGGGGTTAACACTCCCCATTTCTTTCCCTCTGATGCTAACAATTTGCATTGTGTGTGTGTGTGCGCGCGTGCGCCCGTGTGATGTACAGAAAGTAATGCACCAAAAAAGGCAAGCCCTGAGCCTCCAGCTGGAGGCGGTTGCTAAGAGACAGAGGATGCCCAGCTGGAATTGTGACTAAGGTTTCTTGTCTGTGCAAGAGTTGGAAAGGAAGAGAAAGAACGGGTTGGCTGTGATGAATCTCAGCTTCAATCATATTCTGCCAGAGGGAGAGATTTCACTTAGGATTAGAGCCCAAGACTGGTCAACCTATCAGCTCTGGACAGAGGTGGGCTCCTGCCAGAAGGAGTAGTCCAAACCATGTGCCCACTGCTTTCTCAATTCCTTAAAATATTCCACCCCCAACCTCACTGAAAGCAAAGAGGAATAATGCTTAAGAGGGAACTAAAGTTACATTAAAGCAAGCCATTCTGGTGTTTTGTTTTGTTTTAGTTAGATGCTGTGGGGTCTAAAACTTCATCCTTGTTTAGTCCTCAAATGTATTTCCTGGGTGCAAACCAATCAACAAGCATATATTAGGCACTTCCTATGTGCCAGGCAGTGGGAATTTTGTGCTCACATCTCAAGTTTCCTTGTCTGTGAAATGAGGGAGCTGGGGGGAATGACCACTAACATCCCTTATATGATCTTATATCTTTTGAATCATGATAAAATGAAATCAAAGAAAACCTTTCGCTGTCATAACCTTTAGAATTGCTTAGTTCTGACACCTAGGGTAATGAAAGAAGATTGTGAAAACTTTCAACAAGAGCTCTTGCAATTAATTATGAATTATTCAAAGCATCTCATTAGCCCTCAAAACAAGGACAATAGTACCCACCTAAGTAAAGTAGACAGTAGGAAGGTGGTATCTTCCTAAACAAGGAAGGCAATAGGAAGATGGTATCCTCCTAGGCAAGTAAGGCAATCAAAGTGGTACCTTCCTAAGTGAGAAAGGTGGTAGAAAGGTGGTATTTTCTTGAGTAAGGAAGATGGTGGAAAGTTGGTACCCACCTAAGTAAGGAAGGTAGTAGAAAAGTGGTACCCACCTAAGTAAGGAATGTGGTAGAAAGGTGGTACCCACCTAAGTAAGGAAGATGGTAGACAGGTGGTATCTTCCTGAGTAAGGAAGATGGTAGAAAAGTGGTACCCACCTAAGTAAGGAAGGTGGTAGAAAGGTGGTACCCACCTAAGTAAGGAAGATGGTAGACAGGTGGTACCCACCTAAGTAAGGAATGTGATAGAAAGCTGGTACCCGCCTAAGTAAGGAAGGTGGTAGAAAGGTGGTATCTTCCTGAGTAAGGAAGATGGTAGAAAAGTGGTACCCACCTAAGTAAGGAAGGTAGTAGAAAGGTGGTACCCACCTAAGTAAGGAAGGTGGTAGAAAGGTGGTACCCACCTAAGTAAGGAAGATGGTAGACAGGTGGTACCCACCTAAGTAAGGAATGTGATAGAAAGCTGGTACCCGCCTAAGTAAGGAAGGTGGTAGAAAGGTGGTACCAGCCTAAGTAAGGAATGTGATAGAAAACTGGTACTCGCCTAAGTAAGGAAGGTGGTAGAAAAGTGGTATCTTCCTGAGTAAGGAAGATGGTAGAAAAGTGGTACCCGCCTAAGTAAGGAAGGTAGTAGAAAGGTGGTATCCGCCTAAGTAAGGAAGGTGGTAGAAAGGTGGTACCCGCCTAAGTAAGGAAGGTAGTAGAAAGGTGGTATCCGCCTAAGTAAGGAAGGTGGTAGAAAGGTGGTACCCGCCTAAGTAAGGAAGGTGGTAGAAAGGTGGTACCCACCTAAGTAAGGAAGGTGGTAGAAAGGTGGTACCCGCCTAAGTAAGGAATGTGATAGAAAACTGGTACTCACTTAAATAAGGAAGGTAGTAGAAAAGTGGTACCCACCTAAGTAAGGAATGTGGTAGAAAGGTGGTACCCACCTAAGTAAGGAATGTGATAGAAAGCTAGTACCCGCCTAAGTAAGGAAGGTGGTAGAAAGGTGGTATCTTCCTGAGTAAGGAAGATGGTAGAAAAGTGGTACCCACCTAAGTAAGGAAGGTAGTAGAAAGGTGGTACCCACCTAAGTAAGGAAGGTGGTAGAAAGGTGGTACCCGCCTAAGTAAGGAAGGTGGTAGAAAGGTGGTACCCGCCTAAGTAAGGAAGGTGGTAGAAAGGTGGTACCCACCTAAGTAAGGAAGGTGGTAGAAAGGTAGTACCCACCTAAGTAAGGAATGTAATAGAAAGATAGTACCCAACTAAATATAGAAGACAGTAGGAAAGTGATATCCTCCTAAACAAGGAAGGTAGTCCTAAGCATGAAATGCTTGGAGGGTGATTGCTCACCTCATCTATTGCAGAGATGCAGCTCTGATGCCTGATGGGCAGGATGGATAGAGGGGTCTGCCACGATCTGATTGAGCTATAGTCACATGCCTCTATTTGGAATTTCCTTATTCAAACCATCTGCTGGGGTAGTCTTTGCTCTAATAAATAGCTGTCTTAAGATAGAACTCATGGAATAGTTTGCTCAATCTTAGATTTTTAAACATTACCCTTGCCCTAGAATTTTTTTTACATAACAAGAAGCTTTTGGTTATCAAACGGTGCATACCCTTTGATCCAGCAGTGCTACTACTGGGCTTATATCCCAAAGAAATACTAAAGAAGGGAAAGGGACCTGTATGTGCCAAAATGTTTGTGGCAGCTCTTTTCGTAGTGGCTAGAAACTGAAAGATGAATGGTTGTCCATTAATTGGAGAATGGCTGGGTAAATTATGGTATATGAAGGTTATGGAATATTATTGTTCTGTAAGAAATGACCAGCAGGATAAATACAGGGAAGCTTGGAGAGACTTGCATGAACTGATGCTGAGTGAAATGAGCAGAACCAGAAGATCACTGTACACATCAACAACAATGCTGTGTGAGGATGTATTCTGATGGAAGTGGATATCTTCAACATAAAGAAGATCCAACTCACTTCCAGCTGATCAATGATGGACAGAAACAACTACACCCGGAGAAGGAACACTGGGAAGTGAATGCAAATTGTTAGCACTACAGTCTATCTACCCAGGTTACTTATACCTTTGGAATCCAATAATTAACGTGCAACAACAAAATGGGATTTACACACATATATTGTATCTAGGTTATATTGTAACATATGTAAAATGTATGGGATTGCCTGTCATCTAGGGGAGGGAGTAGAGGGAGGGAGGGGAAAACTTGGAAAAATGAATACAAGGGATAATGTTATAAAAAAAAATTACTCATGCATATATACTGTCAAAAAAATTGTAATTATAAAATTAATTTAAAAAAAACCAAGAAGCTTTCGGGCAATTTGTTCTTATGACAACAAATCCTTGTACCAGTCAGTAGTTCCAAATAAGTACATTTAAAACTTATCTGATCAACTCTGGATTGATGGGATATGGGCTATCTATAGGCCAAGGGTTTTAGATCCCAAAGAGTCCAAGTTAGCATCCTAGCTTGAGACTGAAACATCTGTGGTCAGTACAGCATCATGGAATGTATCCAAAGTGGGTGGACCACCCTATACCCTGTTAGCATCCTCTGGACCATGAGAATTAAAGAATCTGAGAATCCCATCTAAATTCCTGATCAAAGGTCAGTCCTGTAGTATTGCTTTTCAATTTCCAATGAAACAATAAAAAACATCTCCTCCACAATGACAAGGCAGCTAGGTGGTACAATGGTCAGAGCTCTAGGTATGAAGTCAGGAAGACTCATCTTTCTGAGTTCAAATCCAGCCTCAGACACTTATTAGCTATGTAACCCTGGGCAAGTTACAACTCTGTTGGCCCCAGTTTCTTTAGAAGAAGGAAATGGCAAACCACTCTAGCATCTTTGCAAAAAAAAAAAAATTATATATATATTCAAATGGGTACATGAAGAATTGGACACAACTGAAATGATGGAACAGCAAGAGCAAACCACAATGGCAAAGTCATAGATGTTTGGGTGTGACATCTTTTGATATTAGAATATCACAAACATATTTTCCCATAAAAAAACATTCCTTGGAGTCTTTGTCAAAGATCACAGGATCATAGAATCATTAATTTAGAATATAAAGGAACCTCAGAGGTCATCTAGTTCCTTTTACAGTGGGAAAAATGAGGCCCAGAGAGATTAAGTGGACAGTTAATAAATGCAAGAGATGAGATCTGAATCCATCTTCTAACTCCAAAGACTTTCCATATGCCTCTCAAACCTAACAATGGATTTAAATGGTTACACCACAGCTCTCAAACAATATGATAATTCTATGTGATAAAAGTTGCCTCTTCATGTCTTCAGAAAATAATCCAGGTAATCTACACCAGTGCCAGCTGAGATCATAAACTTAGACTTAGAAAAGTATCCTGTAAGTTAAACTTGAACTAAAGTAGTGGTTGTATAAGTGGAGAGAAGAGAATATATACAAGAGATATTATAGAGATAGAAATATTTTAGGCACTGAATATGTGAGATGGGTGAGAGGAAGAAGTCAAGAACAACATTTGTTGTTTATCTTCTCAATGGGATGGGGAGGAATTGAAAAGAGGGAGAGAATTTGGAACTTAAAATTTTAAAAATGAATATTTTAAAGTGGATAACATCTAAATCGTAATATGAAGGTTTGAGAGAATGGCAATGTTTTTGGCAGAAATGGGGAAGTTCAGAAGAAATTTGGTGAAAAAGAAAATAAATTCTGTTGTGGACATGCTGAGTTTTAACTGCCTACATTATATCCAGTTGAAGACATCCAAAAGCTATCGAATGGATGCTTCATTGGAGATGGATATATTGATCTGCCTGTGGATGATAACTGAACCATGAGAGCTAATAAAATCACCAGACAAAAGTTTGGAGAGAAAAAGAGAAGAGGACCCAGGACAGAGCTTTGAGAGAAATGGGCACAAAAAAAATTATTCATCCAGGAAAGGAGATTGAGAAGGAATGGCCATGTAGGAGGAGAACTAAGAGAGAAAAGTGTCATGAAACTGAGAGGAGAGAGATAATACGGGATGTGGTCAACAGTGTGAGATGCTGAACCCCAAGGAGGATGAGGATTGAGAAAAGGTCTTTACAACTCTGAGATACCACTACACACCTGTCAGATTGGCTAAGATGACAGGAACAAATAATGATGAATGTTGGAGGGGCTGTGGGAAAACTGGGACACTAATAGAATCCAACCATTCTGGAGAGCAATTTGGAACTATGCCCAAAAAGTTATCAAACTGTGCATACCCTTTGATCCAGCAGTGCTACTACTGGGCTTATATCCCAAAGAAATACTGAGGAGGGGAAAGGGACCTGTATGTGCCAAAATGTTTGTGGCAGCTCTTTTTGTAGTGGCTAGAAACTGGAAAATGAATGGATGTCCATCAATTGGAGAATGTTGGGTAAATTATGGTATATGAATGTTATGGAATATTATTGTTCTGTAAGAAATGACCAGCAGAAGAAATACAGAGAGGCTTGGAGAGACTTACATCAATTGATGCTGAGTGAAATGAGCAGAACCAGAAGATCACTATACACTTCAACAACAATACTGTATGAAGATGTATTCTGATGGAAGTGGAAATCTTCAACATAAAGAAGATCCAACTCACTTCCACTTGATCAATGATGGACAGAAACAGCTACACCCAAGAAGGAACACTGGGAAGTGAATGTAAATGGTTAGCACTACTGTCTATATACCCAGGTTACTTATATCTTCGGAATCCAATTCTTGTACCATGCAACAAGAAAATTGGATTAACACACATATATTGTAACACATATATTGTTATATTGTAACACATGTAAAATGTATGGGATTACCTGTCATCTAGGGGAGGGAATAGAGGGAGGGGGGGATAATTTGGAAAAATGAAAACAAGGGATAATGTTATAAAAAAAATTACTCATGCATATATACTGTCAAAAAAAAAAAGAGAGAGAGAGAAAAGGTCTTTAGATTTTATAAGTAAGAGATTATTGGTAGCTTTGAGAGAGTACTTTTAGTTGAATGATAAGGTCAAGAGCCAGAATGAAGAGGATTTAAAGAGAGTGAGGAGAGAAAAGGGAGGGATTAAGTAGGGAAAGCTTTTTCAAGGAGTTTAGCTGAGAGGAGGAAAGATAGAACAAGACAGCTGGAAAACCATATGATATCTATTTATATACACCTTGATATGTGTATCACAGAGGCATCAAAACTTTAACCAGATGTGAATTTAGCCATCACTGGGCATTCAGGTCAAAAGTGAATATGTATAAGAGAACTTTTAACATTAGTTTGCCCATTATTATGGATAAGTATTTAAGCTCTTGCTATAGCTTCCCACTTACTTACTTGCAACTTATTTTTAATAAACTCTGTGTATACACACAATGTACATATGCATATGTATATATGTTGGTATATATGTGCACACATTTGACCAGAATCTATGTGTGTATTGTGGATATTCATGTGCTTGCATGTATGTGTGCATGCAGACCTTCCTTTTATCCCGTTCATTGCTACACAACAATGTTTAAAACATACAGTCCACACTGAAACAAAACCCCAGTTGACACAGAGAACAGTGGAGGGTGACATTTCCAAGAGCATTTCCCCATAATAATAAAGGGATAAAGTTATTAATCCCTTGCTCCAACATTCTCTATTTTAATTCTCCTTCGTATTACAGATGAGAAAAGTGGGTCTCACAGAACTTGGTGCATAGTAGGTACATAATAGATGCTTGCTGAACGAAGAATGGATGAACAAGAGTACAAGAGGCACAATAGAATAGTAGAAGGAGTGCTGAATTCAAACATTCAACAATTGGGATCAAATCCAGGGTCTGCTGCTTATTGAATTAATGAAAAAGTATGTAAACCCTCACAATGTGCTAAATACTAACCTAAGTGGTGGGGATAAAAGTACAAAAAATATATAAAATAAACAAATAAATATAAAAAATACAAAAAGCAAGTCATACTGCCCTCAAGAAGGTTACATTTTAATAGAGGAAGGTGATTCATAAGGGAGTAGTGCCCCAAGAAAGGTGATTTGGTCTGAGAAATTAAAGGTTAAAGAGAAGGAAAGATAAAGGAGAAAAGAGAGGAAAAATCTATGTGCCATGAAAATGGCTCGAGTAGGAATGTGGTAAGAAGTCTGGCAAGGGGTGGGGGTGGGGAGTGTACACTACACAGAAGCCCATGATCCCGGGTGCATCTGTTTCCTCATCTATGAAATGAAGGGGTAAAACTATCACCTCTGGGGTCCCCTTTCAGTTCCATAATATCTTTCCTATTCCTAAGAGTGAGAGACCCACTAAATTTTCCCCAGACAAAATCCTGCAATAAGAAACAGCAGCTGACATGGGTGGAAGAAGGATGGAGGGAACCAGTCATTGTCATGGACAAGAAAGGCAGCGAGAAATGGCGCCTCTTTGATAGCTGTGTCTCCGGGAGACTTGGAGACTTTAGGTCAAAGTGAAGCCCTAGCTACAGTCACAATCCATTTGCACCCCCTCCTCCTTTATGACACATTGTTTTTTCTGATAATATTTACTTTTTCTTGGGTTCCACCTTTAAGGGCTTAAACTGTCAAAGGTCAGCATCTGCTACCCTTTTTAACTGAAGTGGAGGGAGGGAGAGAGGGAAGGAAAAATGTGAAGACAAAGCGAATAAAGTCCCTCATGAAAGGCTCCATTTGCTTTTTCAGGGTTTGTAAGAAATAGCTGGAGAGAGAGAGAGAGAGAGAGAGTAAGTAGTACAGTGGGAACAGTGCTGGTTTTGAAGTTAGAAGACCCGGATATCAATCACCAAGGCATTTATTAAGTACCTACTGTGCACCAGGCACTGTACCAAGCACTTAGAAAAACAAAGAAAAAACAAAAATATCTCCAGCTTTCAAGGTGCTTCCGTTTCAGTGGAGGAAACAACAAAAATACATAAATCACCATTTGCAAGTTAAGTACAGAGTAGACGGAAGGTCATTTTTGAAAGCATGGCACTGAGAGCCGGAGGAGCTGAGAAATGTCTCCCACAGAAAATAGCGCTTGAGCTGAGTCTTAAAGGAAGCCATGGATTTGAAAAGTCTTTGGAGAGAAAGCATTGTGGGACTCTCACTCACCACCAATGTGACTTTGACACATAACTTTTCTGAGACTTGGGTTTCTCACCTACAAAACAAGAGGAATTGGACAGGGTGACTTCTAAGGTCTAACTCTAGAACACAATGTTATAGATCCTGTGCTCCTAGAGAAAAGGTAAAAAGTTGAGACTTTTCTTGGAGAATAAGCTACCCCAGACTAGACCTTGAAAGATGTCATTTGGAAATCTGAAGCAAAGCCAGATAACTAGGAGATCATGAGATCCAAATGGGAGAAGCAGACCTTGCTGAGAGTCGTGGGCTGATCCCCAACTATGTTTTATTTGAATTCTTCCCATGCCATTTAAGGATAGGACCTTATAATAGTGTCACTTATCAGGACTACCTATAGGATGCATATATACAGGGATATCCATACCTATACAGGTTATAGGTAGCCTGACTCAGTTATAGAGACATATAACAAATGAAAATTCTACTAAGTTCACGCCATTGGTTCAGTTCAACAAATAATTCTTAAACTACGTACAAGAGACTAATTGTGCCAAAGAAGCATAAATCCCACCAATTCTGGTTACTTGGTCATTCCTGGTCAAAAGTCTGAATTGAATTTCATGGCTTGAGGGGATCCCAGGGCAGGCAAGGTCTCCTACTCCTAATGTGCCCAATAGAGTAACCTGCTGCGTGAGGGCATCATGGACTTAAGAGTTTCTTGCCCTCCTATTTCCTTCTCTTCTCTCTCCCACCAGGCACCCAGAGAGGGGATCTTCCTTTTGCCCCCCAAAAAGAGGATCAGGCTCATAACAGCCTTTCATTTTCTGTGGAGCTGTCCATCTCAAGCCTATTAGGCAGCTCCTAATCCCCTTTTAAAATTCTGCAGCCATCTCCACTCCCCCCACCCCATTCTCAGCACACACATATACACACACAGAGCCATTCAAGCAGCTAATTCAAACAAATTCAGCCAGTGCTCTGAAAGCCACGGGTGGATGTGAAAATGCAAACAGGGCCTTCTTCCAGCACCGAGGCCTCCCAATCCCAGATTGATAGGGGGAGAGGGTAAACAGGCAGAACTAAATTGGCACACCATAACACAGGCCCTCTGCCAAACACTGTCGAGGCTCTCCTTGGGGGGGAGATGATGTTGCCAAATGCCCAAGGGGAAGAGGTTTCAAATGGAGATGCTGCCCTCAGTTCAGTCCCTTCTCCTTGGGGCATTAGGGTGAGCAGTTCAGAGAAGGGCTTATAAGCCTTGAAACTGGAAGAGCAGCTTAGACAAAGACTACGTGCTCCATGGCCAGTTAGAAAATTAAAGATTTAAAATCCAGTATCCAGGCAAGCTTGAATTTGGAAACAGAGTCACAAAATGCTGGAGCTAGAAGGGACTCTAGAAATTACCCAGTCTAAATAATGGCTTTTCCTTGGGGCTGGGTCTTAAATAAAACCCCAACACACAAACACACACACACATAATATAAACTTAATACAAATGATTCTGTCACCTTTCTAAAAATCTTACCCTCTGGCTAGATTTAAAGGAATATGTGTTGAGAAGGGGCATGGTAAAACATATTTCAAGGGCTCAATAGCTGAGCTAGTAAAAAGCCCTTGGTTTGTTTCTTGGTTAACTTAAGAGATGACAGAAGTCCCTGGGGAGAAGTAGAAATCCTAAAATCTGAGGACTTATCACTAGTGGCCGTTTTCCC
The DNA here is from genome assembly GCF_048593235.1 of Sminthopsis crassicaudata. Lineage (NCBI taxonomy): Eukaryota > Metazoa > Chordata > Mammalia > Dasyuromorphia > Dasyuridae > Sminthopsis > Sminthopsis crassicaudata. Next base: position 610,161,634 of record NC_133618.1, read on the forward strand.
TTCCAATACTGAAGACTTTAGCAGAGGAACTTAACCATAGCCTCAAAAGGGACATCTCTTAAAACAGGAAGAGCCAAACTTCTTCAATCTTGGAGATCTCAACAGACAGGACTGACCTCAGGGACAGCTAGAAAAACTATGGGCTTTAAGGCAATGCTGAAGCTACACGCAATTTCCAGCTCTACCTGAGCCTTCTAAAGACAAGCAAACAATAAACCCACAAGTAAGTATTCATTGGGCACCAAGGAGTAAGACCTTGTACTAAGTGCGGTAAGGGATTTTTTTTTTTTAAGTAAAAGATAAGATTCCTGCCTTGAAGGAATTTGCATTCTATTTGAGAAGATAAGACACATACATCACAAGCTCACTAACAAAGGCTGAATGACCACTTATTGGGAGTCTTATAAAGGGAATTCTTCTCTGTGCATAGGTTGGAACAGATGGATGCTGGGTTCTCTTTCAACTTTGAAACTATGGGATTCTGTTAATAAAAATAGGCACAAATACATAAGAACCAAAGGAGGCATACAGTCAGTGGGTGCTATAGAATGTTTAGAAAAAGGGGAAATCAGTGTGGGTGGGAGTAGTTAAGAAAAGCTTTGCAGAAGAGGCAAGACTTAAGTTTGACTTTTAACGGTGGATGGATGAGATTTACACAGATGGAAAAAAAGGGGGACAGAATGTACAAGCAGAAATGCATTTCTAATTCATTCACTAGCCTCGTTTCCCAGAAGAGGGAAAGCAGACTGAAAAAGTAGGTTAGGCCACATTATGAAGGTCAAGAATGCTAAAGTAAGGAGTTAAAACATTTTCTTGAGGGTGACTAGGAGCTACTAATCTAGTGTCCCATAAGAAACAATACTTTTTTACTCACTTAATGCTCCACTCTAAGAAGAAACAAATGATGTGAACTAGAAATGCTTAAATCCTTTGCCTGATATCTTCCTCATAACCCTCAGATCTCTGCATTCTAGTACCATCTACATGGATTTTTCAATACTGAGAACATTCCATATTTTGTACTGGGTTTGTGGCAGAGGGTAAATAAAGGCATCCTTGTGTGATGGAAAGAGTAGAAGAATTTGAATCTGAAGACTTGGACTCAAGGTGGCTCTGCCATCTACTACTTTCATGAACCACAGTAAATCATGTCAGCCTCAGTTTCCTCCCCTGTTAAATACTCGGCTCTCTTAGCAAGAATTTGCTAGTGTACAAAGTACTGTTCTTAGTCCTGGGAATGCAAACCCCCAAAAATCTCTCCTTGTTTTTTTTTCTCATTCTATTAGGGAATACAGCACACTCACAGCTAAATAAATGAATTTTAGCAAGGGGAGAATACCAGCAGCTATGGGGTTAGGAACTATCCTGATAGCCCAGGCTGAAAGAAGATGGACCTGAGCTGAGTCTTGAAGAAAAAAGTACTGAGCAACAGTAATGATGTAGAAATATATCCAAGGAATGAAGGATGAACACTGGAAATACATGGGAAACGGAGAGTCAAGATCAGTCCGGTTTGGCTAAAAACAAGAGAATCAGTGATAGCCATACTTACCTTCCCTCAATAGCCTTAAAGGGTCCTTGATAATCAAGCAACATTATAGCTGTAAATGGCTTTCTAACTATGAACTATGGCATAAACATAAGTCATCATAAAGAAGAGGAGAAAAGGCACTGATGAATGTAGATGAAACCATTGAAAATGTGGATGGTTGTGAAGATTTGTTTAGAATTTTCATTATTTAGTGATGTTCAGGAAGCTTTCGTGAGTTTCCCTGGACACTCAGACCCAGCTCAGTGATTCTCAAGTTTTTTTCAGTTCTGGGACCATGTGAGCAAGACAAAAAGAGCCCATGAACTATGAACACTACTTGTCTCCCATTTTCTACCACACAAAGAAACTCACCAGAATTCACAGAAAAACATATGTTGCTTTCTTGAACACCAGTGATGGCCCCATCCTAACTCCCCAAACTGTATCAGAAATAAAGGCAGAAGGCTTGTGATTTTAGAAACAAGAACACAATAGATACCAGCCTGCTGATCCTCTAAAGTACTTCCCCTCTAAAAGTCACTGCTCTGGGGACTCTGAGGGAGTAGAGAAAAGCAAAATGTACTAAGAGGAAGAAACTCTCTTAGGGCCCAACTTAGGTCATAAGCTCATAGATACAGGATTAGGAAGGACCTCAAAAGTCATTTAACCTAAATCTTTAGTAGTGGAAACAAGTTCTTAGAAAGTCACATGACTTCTTTCTGACCATTATGAGATAAGTTAGATGAGTGTTTCTATAATTCAGCCCTGGAGAACTTGGTTCTATACCTGTAAATGAATCTCAAATTCTTCAAAAGATACTATTAAGTCCAATATATTATTATTCGTTTTATATATGTCTATAATAAGCTATGATAATTAGCATTATTCCTAATAGCATCATTAATTCCCCTGCCTTCCGATAAAATCCGACCTGTCTTGTCTTGTGCTAGAGAGGGCTATATGTAGCCCTCTATTTTTCTCCTTTGTCGTTCAATTCAACAAACATTCGCTAAAACACCTACTATGTACAAGGCACAGGCCACTTGTGGCGAAATGACTGGCCTCAGAGTCAGGCAAATTTGGGTTCAAGCGAGGGGACCGCGAGGGTCTAATTTCTCAGTGCCCCGGCAACCTTTCAGTCTGCATGGGGAGAAGACATTTCACCACCAGGAATTCTTTATTCCATTGAAATCACTGGGTTTTGGTCTGCTATTGGATTTTATTTTATTTTCTTAAACCATCCCCCCTATGGTATTTGGCCACAGGGCGTCCCGACCATGGAATTTCTGGCTAGTCTGTGGAGCTGGAGGAGCATGGGACCCGGAGAAGGAGCACGCGAGGGACCGCGGCGGTTTCTGCTGAGGGGCATTGCCTCTGGCCCGGGGCTGGTCCCACCGAGGCGCCGCCGGCTCTGAGCTCGCCGCCTTATTTCCTTTCTCCAAAGAGGTGTGTTTGCTCGGTTCCAGGGGGCAGCTATTAGCTAACCCCATCATCAGCTTCCCCTCAGCCCACTCCCACCCCCGCCGGCTCCCCCCCACACCGAGCTATGTTCCTTCACAGACACCGAAGACGGCAATTGCCTGACAAATGGCTGAGGAGGTCCAGGGGACGCCCATTTCATTCTGTAGCTTTTATTGTGCCTGCCCTAAAACCAAATACCCAGGCCCCTGTCTCCCTGGTGACACCTGAAGGCCTCCGTTACCTAGCAACCAGGAATAATGGCCCCTGGGAAAAGCACATACAGTTTGGGGAGCTCTGGGTATCACCGGGAGCTCTTAGCTCTCGCAGGCAATGTCTGGAGGGAAACTCAAGCTGCTTGGTGAATTTGGTCTTTGCTCCCCATCACCCCACTGTAACTTTTGAGCTGCATTAACTCTCCCAAGCGAGGAAGCAGTTTACCCACCTGTGGAGTTATTAGCTGGCTCTTAATGGGGACAAAAGCCTCTTTCAGATTTTCTCCCTTCCTCCTTCCCCCTTGGCCCCCTTCAAACTCTCCTCCTTTCCCTCCTGTGGCTGTCTCAAAACACTTGATCTTCTTTCTTGCACGTTCACCTTACGCCTGCAAAAAGAGCCTTATTCTTTCTTGTCTAAAAGAACCACTTTTTAGTACAAAGAAATCGACATCATGCATCTATTCAATTAAGTGGCTCTCTATTGCCTGCCAGGTGAAGTAAAAATCCCTCTATCTAACGTTTAAAGCCTTCCGCGATCTCGACTTAAGAAATTTTCCTTAAGTGGGACTGTGCTAACTGGTGAATATACAAAGATCAAAGGCACCCAATCCCAGACACAAGAACTTCTATCTATTGACAGGCTGTGTATAGAGATAATACGAGGCAGTGCATGATGGGGAACAAAAAAAAAAAAAAAAAAAAAAAAAAAGATCCATTCAAAGTACTCCATGAATATGGCTCCATACCATCTCTCCAGCCTCATCCCTTAATGTTCTCATAACTCCTTTATGTATTTTATGCTCCAACCAAATTAGATTATTCTCTGCTCACAAAAAGTATTCCAAGTCCTTTTCTAAGGCTAAACCTGTTATGTCTGAATTCCTTCCCATTCTTTAGAGCATAATTCCAGGACTACCTCTTCCTGAAGCTTTTCTGAAACTCCTTAGCCAGTAATAATCTTCCCCTTTAGACCTCACATAGCACTATTTTGTAACTCAAACGCATTTAGCTCAAGATATTGTGTATTATAGCTAGTGATGTATTTTTTCCCCTTCTAGGTTGTATCTTTCATGAACCTGGGAGAAGTGTCACCTAATTTTTGTGACACTTGCAGCACCATGTTCCACCTATAGTAGACCTGTGGTAAAATTCTGTCATTGCTCCCTGGTTAACCATTGAGATCCATCAGCATCAAGCCCAGCAGATCCTAACATAATGATGTTAGGGCACAGGTATAGATTTCCTATCAGCAAATCTTCTGGTTAGAAGTTAGCTCTCCTCTCCCTCATACAATGAAGGCCGAAACCCTGAAATAACAGCTGAAAAATGACTAAGAACCTTCCTAGATCTCTATGTTTCATCTGTCCCTAATAAAAATCTCTATCATCCATCCCTAAATTCTAAGCTTCTACATTTAGGCTGCATCAACTAGCTTCCATTTTGAATAAAGTTATTCTTCTACAATACCTTTTACTATGAAGTTTAGTACTCTACAGACTCTACCCCGGTAATGATCATAACCCTCTCCTACTATTATCAAGATACTCAAAAGAAAAGCTAACATTATTGTTCCCATTTTACAGATGTAGAAAAAGTGTTTGTTTGAAATCAAAAATATCAGAGTAAATGTAGATGAATGTCAATTACAGAAATTCTGTACATGCTAACCACAGACAATTCTGTAAGCAGAGGGATGCAGAAGAGAAGTGAAAACCCAAACTAGGGAGGGAGTGGGCAAAATCCAGGAAAAAATGAGAGATTCTGGGCCAGAAAGGAGGAGAATAAATAAAATCAGACTCACAAAGAGAAAGATACAGGTCATCATGCTAGCAACATAAGAGGGAAGACTAGGAATTGAGGAAGGCTCCAACTAAGCAGGACTAGGGCAAGATATCACAGGCTCAGTCAGTCTACATGTCCTAAAACTATAAGATTTAAAGGCTAGAAGGGACATTCCAGTTAAACCATAAGTCATAATCAGGTCATGTTTCCTATCTTGCTTACTGGAATCTGAGAACCATAGGATCAAACATTGCCTCTGATACTTACTACTTGCATAACCTAGGGCTAGGCATTTAACCTTCCTTTTAAGACTTGGTCCCCATCTCTAAAAGGAGGGACTGGAACACCTCTGAGGTCTCTCTCAGCTCATTCCCTCCTGTCTTCTCCAGCAGATTGCTCCCTTTATAGCCAAACTCTAATCTTTGATCTCATCTTTTCTGCTCCTTTTAGTTTTCAGGAGTTATTTTCTACCTTAAGTTTTTGGATCTCTTTTTCCAATTGGTTGACTTTTCCCCATAATTTTCTTGATTTTTTTTAGATTGCTTATATTTTTCTTCAACCATTCTTATTTGATTTTTAAGTCCTATTTAAGTCCTCATTCTTCTTTTATTTTTAATAACACTATCTTTCTTGCTTCTCCTTCTTCATATCTGGCCATTCCTCAAGTCTCCTTTGCTCAGAATCTTCATCTAGGTCTTGCCTACTATGAGAGCAAGCAAACCCCAAAGCTCTGTCCTGGACCCGCTTATCTGCATAATCTCTCACCTGGTGATCCTAGTAGTTCCCATGGGTTCAAACTATATGCAGATGATTCAGATGTATATGTCTATATACATGTATAATCACATATACATGTATGTTGTCTGTATGTGTGTCTATATATTTAAACATACCACTTTCACTTTTTAAGTTTTGTTTTTTGTTTTATTTTTCTTTCTTATGGTTTTTTCCTTTTCTTGTGATTCTTCTTTCACAACATGGCTAATATAGAAATATGTTTAACATGATTGTATGTGTATAGCCTATATCAGATTGCTTGCTGTCTTGGGGAAAGAGGAGGTAAAGGGATGAAAGGAGAAAAATTTGAAACTTAAACTTTTACAAAAATTAATGCTGAGAGCCATCTTTACATGTAATAGGAAAAAATAAAATACTATTAAATGAAAAAAAAAAAAAAAATAGAATGTAAGCTCCCTGAGGGAAGCTACCATTTTGCCTTTTTTTGCATACCAAAGCCCTTGCTCATGCCTGGCTGATAGTTATCATTTAATAAAAGCTGGCTGACAGATCCTATGATTTAATTTAATTTAATCTTTTCATTGCACAAAGTAACTAAAAACCTGGGAAATGAAGTGAGTTGCTTAAGTTGAGCCAGTCAAAAATAATAAAGCAGTTCAAGGTTTACAAAGAACTTTCCGTACATTAGTTCACTGGGTCCTCAAACCTATAATTCTCTTGGCTCCAAGCCTAGTTCTCTTTCCACTCCACCAGGAGGCCTCTTAGAATAACAATGCCTTCCATTTGAATAGTACCTTTCCTTGATTTCTTTTAAGTTAGGTAGGGCAAATATTATCTCCTTTTGACAAAGAACTTAAGAGGCTTGTCTTAGGCCATGTGAGTAATAAAGGACAGGGCCAGACCACAGACTCTAAGTCTATTGCTCCTTTCACTACCTTACTGTAAATGTGTTAATCAGTCCCCATGCCTGTGGTCAATGAGTGGTCAGTTGGTTAAAGCATAGTGTCCACAAGGCTATCGGCTGTTTATTTACCACATGGCCTAATTTGTTACACTCAGATCTATGGCCACAGATGGTATCCCAGTCCCAGCCAGCATCCCCATAAATCTATGCCATCAGTTACTAGGGGGATTAAGTGACAGGGCATAAAAGATCAGCAAAAATCCATTACCATCCCTAAGAAGGGGAGGAAACAGTGACATCATGCAAAGTCGTATTATGTTAACATTAAAAGGCCGACACACCTTTTTTCATTTCTTTGTCTATGGGCATATGTCCCCCTCTGAAGTTCTGGGTAGATGCCTTATTATAGTATGGCTGCATCCCTCACCAGGGTTGTTGAATGCTGTAAATGCATGAATGCTGTGCCAGGGGAGTCCAATGCCCTGGCAGATCCTACCATCTTGGAAAGGCTTCAAATATGGGCTGAGTAATAGATATTCTGCCTGCTGTCTGAAGGCCAACCTAGCTTAGATTTAGAAAGACTTATCATCAAAGAGCTGGCTACTAGATACTGAATTGTTTTGGCCATAGCAACTCAAGAAAATGCTCTGCTAAGGTACAGAGGGGTTGAAATCTTCATTGACAAAAGAAATATCTTGTATCAATGAAACCTTGGAGTAGATGAACACATATATTACATACATATTTGTGTATGTGGATTTGCATCTGTCAGTCAATCAACTTCCAATAAGTATTTATGTGTCTACTATGAAGATTTATATTTCATAGCAGAGTCAGAAGGGACCTCAATTTGTTTTAAACAATTGAGTAAAACTCGGAGAAATAAAGTTTGGTCAAAGTTATCTACTAGTCATTGGCAGAAAAAACTTGAACCCAGGTCTTCCCAAAGTCCAGGGTTCTTTTGATTGCACAATACCAACTCTCTATTCATGTCTCACTCTACCAGTCACTGACCTGGGGAGAGCAGGCAATGAGAATTCCCATGGGAGAGGGGAGGGATGGAGAAGAACAGGACTCCCCTAATGGAGGAATGAGAAAGAAATGGAAACAGAGCTAAGTTATAATAAGCACATGGCACAATGGTTTGCCATATGGAGACAGAGGATAAATAGAGAAGTAACTGAAGCTGGTACAAAGTGATTGGTTAAGAGACTTGAAGTAATTTCTTACTAGTAAAGTAGTGGTTGGTTGGGAAAATAGATATAATTTTCTACTTGGTTGCATTGCTTATTTGGGAGACTACAAGAAATTACTTATTCAGCACCAGTGATTGATTGGGATAACAGAAACAATTTCATATTGGCCAGCAGTAATTGGTTGGGAGACTAAAAGCAATTTCTTACTAGGTACTGGTGATTGGTTGGAATAATAAAAATAATTTCTTATTGGCCAGCAGTGATTGGTTAGAAAATTAGAAGCAATTTCTTCTAAGCTCCAGTGAACGGGATAATAGAATCAATTTCTTACTAGGTGGCAGTAAGTAGATGGGATACCAGGAGAATTTTTACTGAAGGAACATCAGTGATGGGTTGGGAAGCTGCTCTAATTATCTGACTTTCAGTTTAGAATAAATCTCCCAAAATTGTGTGTGTGTGTGTGTATTGTTGACCTCCACTGGGAAAAAACAAGGCAGAACCAGTCCTAATGTAGAAACCAGACATTCATGGTTCAACAGTTCAGTCTAAGCTTGGTAATATCCTATCAGTCTCTCAAGGGACATAAGCTCTGAATTCCCCCAGCACCTCCCATGTACCTACCTATCTTACTATACTTTCACAATCCAGTTTGTATTATATTTACCTGTGTAATTTCTGAGATTTTATACTAGAAAATGACTGCCTTAAAGACAAAAGAGGGACTGTCTTCTTCCTTCTATTTTCCAATACCATTTATCCCAATGCAAGGCACATAATAGATAATAAATATTTGTTAAATGACTCTTAGAGAGAAGACAAGTTCCTTGTTGCTGACTAATAGGCTGAGGCTCAGGCTCCTGATGTATTCCCCAAAAGGGATTGTTCAGCAAGCAGGAGGGAAATCTGAAGAAACCCATTTAAATAGCCATGACTACTTCCTGCCTTCCATTTCTAGAAAAATGAGAAGGGGCCATCTTTGGTTACAAATGTTTCCCTTAGGCATAGTAAAAATTAATCCAGTTTTTCCTGTGTTTAAGAAACACACACACACACGTATATACGTACACAATGAATAGGATGAAAGACTTCAGGGAAGGATGTTGAGGAGGCCGCCAGCATATTTTAATCCATAAAGCAAGCTGTTTAACTGCCTAGATTCTTGGGCTAATGACAGTAGGGCTTAATTTAAAGATGAAGTCACTGGACAGGTTGGAGATATATAGATAGATGGACAGACAGACAGATAGATAGAACAATGGATAAGAAAGAAAAATAGGTAGATAGATAAATGGAAAGATAGATGGATTAATGGATAGATAGAGATAGAGAAATATAGGTGAAACACACTCCAGGTAGGTAGATAGATAAATAGATGGCTAGATGGATGAATAGATAGATAGAAATAGAAATGGAAATTTAGATAAATAGATAGTTGGAAAATAAATGTCAACAACTATGTCTGGCAATGGAGAGAAATAAAAATTTGTTATTGTGTGATTCTGCAATTCATTAATGAAACTGAATTCTGAAGAGTTGATCACTCCCTTTCTTAAACTGTCAAACATAAATATACCATTTGTAGCCAACTGGAAAATATTCTTAAAGAGGAGCACTGAGCTTTGAATGAGTAAACCTGAATTGCAATGTTCTTGGGATAAAAGATGCCTTACAGAGAGAGAAAGAGAGAGAGAGAAAGAGAGAGAGAGAGAGAGAGAGAGAGAGAGAGAGAGAGAGAGAGAGAGAGAGAGACAGAGAGAGAGACAGAGAGAGAGACAGAGAGACAGAAAGAGAGACAGAGAGACAGAGAGGGGGGGAGAGAGAGGAGCACTGTGGAAACTAGGTGTCAAACAAGGCATATTTTCACTTTTTTGTTTGTTTCTCATATTTTCTCCCCTTTTGGTCTGATTTTTCTTGTGCGGCATAACAAATATGAAGCTAAGTTTAAGATATATTTAGACCGCAGAGGATTGTTTGCTCTCTTGGGGAGGGGAGGGAGAAAATTCTTATGGAAATGACTGTTGAGAACTATTTTTGCACGTGTTTGGAAAAACAAAATATTATTGAGAAAAAAATAAAAAATAAAAATAAATAAAAGCCAAAGTGTATTCTAAGATGCAGTGATGAAGATGAACAGACAGAAACAACTGAAAACATACATAATTCAAGGTTATTGGTTGCAATAACCACACTTGGTCCTATGTGCTCACAAGCACAAGTTGGTATCAATAAGGTAGAGGAGGGAAGAAAAATGACCTATATATACAAAAATATATTTAGCTGCTCTTGGTAGTGTTAAGTGGACAAAGAATTGGAAATCAAAGAAATACCCATCATTTAGGGCATTGTTGAACAAATTACCACATATGAATGTAATAAGGGATTAATATTGTACTATAAGAAATTATAAAAGGATGATTTCAGAAAAACATTGGAAGATTCTATGAACTAATGTAGAGTGAAGTAAACATAACTACAACAATTTATATAATAACATTATCAAGACAAACAATTTTGAAAGGCTAAATTCTGATCAACACAATGACCAACTGTGATTCTAGAGTATTGATGAGGAACCAACCATGTTACCTACCCATCTCCCACTACAAAGATGATGGATGCAGGATGCAGAATGAGTCATATATTTTAGGGACATGATTAATATGTCCCAATATGGGAATTTGTTTTGCTTAACTTTGTATATTTGTTATGAGTTGTTTTTCCCCCAGGGAGAGAGAGAAGGAAAAGAAAGTGGATGTTTTTTGTCTATTGAAAAAATACAAAAAAGTAGGGAAACGTAACAAACTGGGACTCAGAAAGGCATTTGTCCTCTCAGTGAGTTAACTGGGGAACTGGGGAACTAAAGACTCAATCAAAATTTGTATTTGTAATAGTTAATGGAATAATGAAAACTCATCTCTTAACAATCTACATAATAAAAGCAGCACTATAATGTTGTAGTCCATTGGCTTATTTAGTAGAGCTCCCTTTTAACACAAAATCAGCAGACTAACTATAGGATTTTTTCCCTTCTTTTGATATATATATATTATGTAATATTCTTCTTAATCAGTCATGTGCTTGAAGAATCTCAGTTGTCATGAGATGCTATGATTGAGAATTTAAATTGGCAAAAACAAGCCATGACACTGTTTAGGTTCTCCAATACAGCAGGGTAAAAGAAATGTTTTATACAGTGACTCTGCCTTTATGAAGACATTCTCCAAAAGAGTGAAAGAACTCTACATGTTGGGATACAAATAAAACACCATTTTTATATATTGGATCACACCTATAAATAGAGCAATTTGTAAATTATCCATTCAATAAATATTTATCAGGTGTCCTACTATGTAATATCTCTCTCCTCAAATAATCTCACTATATTAGATATTTCTATGTCATATCTCCCCTGTAGAACATAAGCTCCCTGAGAGGGGTAATCTTTTTTGTTTTGTCTTGTTCTGGTGGTCCTACCTGGCAGGTAACAAAGGGTCTTGTTGGTAAATGCCAATTGGGTTGAATTGGATTGCCTATGTGTAAAGCACTAGAGGGCACACAAAGACTAAATAAGATGTGGTCCTTGATCTCAAGGAATCATCTTCCCCTGCCCCGAACTAAAAAAAGCCCCACTAGGGCCCAATCAGAAGACCATCTCTTCAGTAATCAGCTCTACAAAACTCTTCAGGGAAGCTGAAGCTAAGAACTAGCTTATAACAAAAGCTATAATAAGAGTCAACATATAACTTCACTCCTGTTCCAGATGAGGTCCTATCAAATGGAACATTGGCTTTGGAATCAGAACTGAGTCTGAGTTCCTGCTATGACACATGCACAAGATACTTCTCAGATCGCCACCCTCCCTATAGCCTCATCTGTAGAATGGAGATAATGGTTGCACCGCCTGCTTCTTCCTAGGGAGTTACATCTCAAAGAAGGTAATCCAGACTCAGACAAGTAACAATCTCTCAACCTCAGTTTTCTCATGGAAAACATGGGGACAAATGCACTCTGGCTACCTACTCATAATGTTCTGATGAAAGCTTTTCACTTGAGGTAGCAATAACTCATTTAAGATATCAGGTTTCCAATCCCTCTTCTTCACAACTGTATTGTGACTACAAGAATCATTGTCTTATTTTACAAATGAGATCCAGAAGAATTGTGACCAGGGTCACAAACTCAAGTATCCAAACTGGGATTCAACCCCAAATCTCTGGGCTCTAAGTCCAGTGCTCACCCCACACTAAGAGGAAAATGTTATTAGGACTGACATCCTGCTCAGATGTTTCATCATGCTACAGGGTCCATTACATTGTAAACTTCTTGAAGGTAAGTGCATTTGATACCCTTTATCTCTCCAGTGCTTAGCATGATTCCTGGCTTATAATAGGAACATAATAAATGTTTAATACTGATATTGTTGTTTTCTCAAAGTTGCCATCAGTGGGGCAAAATCTCTAGCAGTACTCTCTGATTTCCTCTGTACTGAGCTCAGTGACTGACCATATATCTGTTTCTGAGGACTGATTGTTAGGTAAGTTCAGAAAACCTGACTTCCAGGTTGGTTACAAACATCCATTAAGCATTTACTATATTACAGGCAACTAGACAGGTGGTTTAATGGATGAGTACCAGGCCTGGAGTCAGAAAAAACTCATCTTTAGACACTTATTGGCTATGTTACTTTGGGGAAGTCACTTAACTCTGTTTTGTAAAATGATCTGGAGAAGGAAATGGCAAACCACTCCAGTGTCTTTGCTGAGGAAAAAACAAAAAACAAAAGGAGATCACAAAGAGTAGGCCCAATTGAAATGACTAAACAACACCACATTAGAGACACTGAGCTAAAAGGTAGAGATACAAAGAAAACTGAAAAAAAATAGTCTCTTCCCTCATGGAGCTTATATTCTAATGACGGAGATACCATTTAAATAAATATATACATACAAAATACATACAGAGTACATGGAAAATAATTTTTGGAAAGAAGTACTAGCAGCTAGGTGTGAGGGAGAAAGATGACTAGGAAAGGCCTGGATCACAAAAATTGGTCTGAAAGACTATTAAATCATAGAAGGACTGGAAATCTACATCAATGGAAGAACTCTTGCCTATGAACTTTTAGATCCTCGAGATAGTGAAGCATTATCATCATCATCATCACCATCAATATTACTTCTTCAATAACATAAGCTTGAATCAACAAGATTCAAAACATAATATGTTTTCCTGGCTTCCTATTGTGGGTTGACATCTATGTTTGTCCTTCCCTTAATAATCATGGAAAAATTAATTTCCTACTGCTCCAGTACCAAGAACTTAGACTGCTGTATTTCCCTACAGCAGCACTCCTCAGAGAAGAGCTATATCATTCCTGAGAAGGGCAAAAACAAATCTGCACCTAAAGAAGCGTACAGATGGTACTAGCAGAGCAGCTTCATAATCAACAGAGGCACTTAACAGGAACCCAAAGGGAATGAGCCTTGGTAGTCAGTTATGTGGATGACCTTCCCACAGGCACTGAGTCCTCAAATTCCATATCCAATTGACTGTGAAAGATGCTGTTAAAGATAATCAATAAGTGACTAATTCAGCTGCATGCTTGCTTACACAGTTTATTATAAGAGCCTGCTTTTAATGATTTCTTTGTTTCCCATAAACTGACCTGAAATAGGGAAAAAGGTTTTTCCCCCCTGAGTGTATCATCTCACAGCTATGGATTTTTGCCCTACTAATTGGACTTTTTGAGAGGTAGCATGAAGTTAATGGACAGAAGCACGTGAAAAACTTGAGTTCAAATTCTCTCTCTGACACATACCATCTATAAAACCATAGATAAATCATTTAAACACTCCATGCCCTCGTGCCTGAAACAACTCTTTCTTTAAGACTCTAAAGTTATAGATGAGTCTCCAGTTTATATTGGTAGGTGGACTTTTAATACCAGGACCTTTCCACAAAAGAGAGAGAGAGAGAGAGAGAGAGAGAGAGAGAGAGAGAGAGAGAGAGAGAGAGAGAGAGAGAGAGAGAGAGAGAGAGAGAAATCTCAGGGCTAAACCAAAAAAAAAAAAAAGAAGTTTAGAAAACTGATGTATTTTTTCCAATATACTTTCAGGAATGTGATATGTCATCTTAGAATTGGAAAAAAAATCTCAGAAATCATCTATTCCAACTTGCTCTCCCCCTTAGATTTTAGAGATGAGGAAAATAAGTCCTAGAAATGACATAGCTTTGTCCCAAATCATGAAACTAGCAAAGGATAGAGGCAGGCCTTAAACCCAGATCTTTTGAAGGCATTTCCAGGATGCTACTCATAAACCACTTTTTTAGATTCACAAGGTCAAGCTGAGAAAGACAGACAGAAAAAGATAGAGACACAGAGAAAGAGAGAGACAGAGAGATTCAAGAAGACACAGAGAGAGGAAGAGAGAGATGAAAGAAAGAGACAGAGACAGAAACAGAGAAAGAGAGAGAGAGAGAGAACGAGAGAGAAGAGACAGAGAGAGAGAGACAGAGAGAGAGAGACAGAGAGAGAGAGACAGAGAGAGAGAGAGAGAGAGAGAGAGAGAGAGAAGAGACAGAGAGAGAGAGACAGAGAGAGAGAGAGAGAGAGAGAGAGAGAGAGAGAGAGAGAGAGAGACAGAGAGAGAGAGACAGAGAGAGAGAGAGAGAGAGAGAGAGAGAGAGAGAGAGAGAGAGAGAGAGAGAGAGAGAGAGAGAGAGAGAGAGAGAAAACAAGAACAGAGAACACACCTCATCCCATTATAGAGCAGGGAAAGTTAAATGGCATGTCATGTTTGAAAAGCAGATCCCATGTCAAAGTCGGGGCAGGACCTCAACATCCTGCTTTCTGCCTGCAGGCCTGCTCTCCTTGGGAAACCGCCTGTGTTAATGAGCCAGAGAACAAGCAGCCGCTGTCCAAGCTACACAGCCAACGGGAATTTAACAATCCATTAAGATTTTGCCAGCTCGGTGTGGAGTGAGAGGCTGCTATTGGATTTATCCCCGTGAAGACACAAAGTCCATTTAGATTAAACTTCAGAAGAATCTCCTAACAGCAGAGACTCTCTTCTTCCTTAAGGGTTATAACACAGTGCAAGTAGTACAAAAATAAGTGTCTCACTTGGCAGAAACAGAGCAAATAATGGGGGCGGAGGGGGGATGGTCTTTTATTAAAGCAAAGGAAAGAATTCATTGGAAGTCACTTCCTCTCTCAAAGCCTCAGTTTCCCTCTCTGTAAAATGAGAGGTACCATAGAATCACAAATCTAGAAATAGATAAGGGATCTTAGAGACTGTCAAGTCTCCCATTTTGCAGATGAGGTCATTGAGGCACAGAAAACTTGTCCAAGATCAGGTCACTTGATTAGTTAACCAGTCACCTAACTAGAGAAGATTTAGGTTTCCCCCACCTTCTGGCTCCCAGCTCAACATCTCGGCAGTGAGTGCTAAGGTGTCTTTCACATCTAAACATCTGCAAACCTAGGCCTCTGAAATGAATGGTCTGGGAAGGAAGGACAGAAGAGGAAACTTGGGAGAAAAATGAGATTGTGGAATTCTACGAAAGAAACCAAAATGTTCCGCCGGAGGCGGCTGTTCTGTGGTTTCTTCCAAGAGAGCTCTGAGAGGACACACCTGTTTAACACTCTGGATGATCAGGGAATGACCGATTTAGGGCTGAATGATGTGGGAAGTCACCTATTCAACCTTTCTGCTTGAGAGAGGAAGACGTTATCTTTTAGCAATAACGCGGGCGTCCCTCGGGCCCCAAAGTGAGGGAAATCGTGGTCCTTTGGGCAGCTCAGTGAGCCACGTGACCCGTGCTAGCTCTGTGGAGATTACTGCAGACCCCGGGCGGGGGACGTCCGAATCTCTTCCTCAGCCATCCTCGGGACCCCTCGAAGCCGGAGGACACTCGGACAAGGCTGAGGTGGGGGGAGGAAGGGCCCTCCCTTTTCACTCCGGCTCTGGGCAAGCGGCCAGCGTATCTGGGTCCAGAGAGGGTTTCACCGATCTCTAACTTTTTGTGCTTGCTTCTGGCACCAGGCCCGGGGCTTTGACTTCTCCAGGGGCTTCTCTGCCCTCCTCCTTCCCCCCAAATCCTGCTGGGTTCTAAAGGGCCAGTGTGGCCCCCCCGCCCCCCCTTTCCTCCTCCCGGCCGCATCTCTGAAAGCCGGGCCCCGGAGTCTCCATTGGCGGGTGAGAGAACAAGGCTGAGAGGTCCCCCTGTCTCCTTGCCAAGGGGAGGGGGAGGTGTCACATCAGGATAATTTATCTGCCAGCTTCCCTTAGACTGTGTTTTCCTAGGTAACTTCCCTGCTTATTACTACCTCGTTAATTTCCATGGGTTTTCCTCGAGCTGTCAGAGGGCCACACTGGCCCTTTGTTGCGCCTCGGAGGCTCAGGCTCCACGGGGCCAGGCCCTCCCCACCGGGGGGCTCGGAGCTGACCTCCAAAAGTAAAATTGAAATTCTCGTTTGTGAAATGCTTCCTCTCTCTTTCCAGCATCCGCCTCCCCTCTCCATGCCCCAGGGCTTTTAGGAAAACAAATCAACCAAAGGGAATTCTCATCTCTGTTTGCACAGCACAAGTGGGGCCCCTGGGAGGCCTTAGCGCCCCCCTCACCCTCAGTAAACAAACTTTTCCTCCTTATTGGTATTCCGTGAATACCTTCCTTTTCTGACTCCCTCCACGTTGAGCCTTGAAGCTCTGCTGACAGAAGGGTCTTTGTCAAGGAGCAAGGAGGTACGCACCCTGCAGACACAAGTGACTTCAAAGGAGAAATTAGGTCATTTCTGGGAGGGGGCTGCGTCTCATGGTGGCCCTCCGCTAAGGGCATCGAGAAGCGAACTTATCAAACACCGTACACGGTGATAACAACATCGGCTGTGATAGACCTTCTCCGCACGCAGGGATCCGAGACAGTTCCTAAGACCATCCCCATCCAGAGAAAGAACTATGGCACCGAATGCAGATCACAGCACACTGCTTCTGCTTTTTAAAATCTGCTTTTTCTTTCTCTGGTTTTCTCTTTTGTTCTGATTCCTGTTTCCTAACACGACGAATGTGGATACACGTTTAACGTGACTGCACACATACATATATAAGATTGCTGGCGAGAGGGAGAGGAGAGAAGAGAAGGAGAGGGGAAAATTTGGAACTCAAAAGCTTACAAAAAGGAAGATTGAAAACTATCTTTATATGTAATAGGAAAAAAAATAAAATACTATTAATAAGTGAAGGAGAATAAAAGACCAAACTCATCTTGAGAACTTTGCTTAAAGAACAAAACTCTGTATCTCCAAAAAATTCATGGTCTTCCAAAGAGGGCAAGGAACACCAAAGGCTTGTCTAAATAATCTTGATGTGATAGAATTGGGTTGAATTTAAAATTACTTTACAAAAAAAAAAAAAAAAAAAAGTTGAACCACCATTTAAGCAGATGACTGGCCCAAGGGATAGGATTGGACCTGGAGTCAGGAAGATGTGAATTCAAATTCTGCTTCAGACATTTAGCAGCTATATCACTCTGGGCAAGTCATTGACTAGTCTGAGCCTCAAAATTCTCATCTGTAAAATGGAGATTAATAATAAATACCTACCTCTAAGGATTATTATAAGATATGTAAAGTGCTTTGCAAAAGTTAAAGCATTAAATAAATGCTGTTATTAAACAGTTATAATTCTTATAAAGTTCTTCACTATGTTTCCTTTCCACCCATCCCTCCTAGTTCTGCTCCCTTGGTGCAAAATTAATCCTTTACTACATATATGAAATCACTGATGACATGTTGAGAAGATAAAATTCACCAGAAAGATCCTGATGTTGGGGAAAGGAAAAGAGGGCAGCAGAAGCTGAGATGGATAATAGGGTCATGCAAACAAGGATCATGAGCTTGGATAGAGAAATGCTGGAAGACAGAGGTCAAAGTATCAGACAACTGAACATGTGAACAAAAATTCCTCTTTTCTTCTCCAAGCTAACCATCCCTAGTTCCCTTAATTATTTCTTACAGTCCGGGTTTCTAGGGCCTTCACCAGCTCCCGGACATACGTTAGATTGTCAATATCCCTCTTAAAACAATTGCCCCGAACTTAACACAGAATTTATTCTACATGTAGTTTGATAAGGGCAGAGTATAATGGGATCATTATTGAATTTGCTTTGTTAGCAGCAGCACAATATTGGTTCATACTAACTCATCTCCAACTCCCAGATCTTTTTCACAAGAACGATATTAATCTAGGCCTCCCCAAAGGGACCTGTATGTGCCAAAATGTTTGTGGCAGCTCTTTTCGTAGTGGCCAGAAACTGGAAGATGAATGGATGTCCATCAATTGGAGAATGGTTGGGTAAATTATGGTATATGAAGGTTATGGAATATTATTGCTCTGTAAGAAATAACCAGCAGGAGGAATACAGAGAGGCCTGGAGAGACTTACATCAACTGATGCTGAGTGAAATGAATAGAACCAGAAGATCGCTGTACACTTCAATGCTGTATGAAGATATATTCTGATGGAAGTGGATATCTTCAGCATAAAGAAGATCCAACTCACTTCCAGTTGATCAATGATGGACAGAAACAACTACACCCAGAGAAGGAACACTGGGAATTGAATGTAAACTGTTAGCACTACTGTCTATCTACCCAGGTTACTTATGCCTTTGGAATCCAATACTTAACGTGCAACAAGAAAATGGGATTTACACACATATATTATATCTAGGTTATACTATAAACATGTAAAATGTATGGGATTGCCTGTCATCTAGGAGAGGGAGTAGAGGGAGGGAGGGGAAAATTTGGAAAAATAATTACAAGGGATAATGTTATAAAAAAAATTACTCATGCATATATACTGTGAAAAAAATTTTATAATAAAGTGATTTCGTTTAAAAAAAAAAAATCTAGGCCTCCCCAACCTGGGGCTTGTAGAGTTGCTATACCTAAATGGCATATTTACCTAATATGCCTAAATGCAGGAATTACATTCTTCTTATTAAATGTAATCTTATTGATTTCTATTTGAGTCACTCAAATTATTCCTGAATCTAAACTTTGTCCCTCTCAGCCCTCTATAATCTAACAAGCATATCTTGTGTAAGGAACAGCAAGAGTCCAGAATTCACCGTCTTTAACTAAGCCTTTGATAAAAATGTTGAACAAGAGAGGACTAATGACAGTCTTAAGGCAGTCCACCAGAGCCTCCTTTCCAGGTTTAAATTAATCCTTTAGCCAACATTCTTTAGGTAGAATCATTCAACTGCAACAAACCCACCTAACTGTACTATCATATTGAATCCAGGTAAATTTAGTTTTTCACTGCCCCATGCTCTCTTTCTGCAGTCTCATCTTCTCTTTCACTTTCTGCTAATTTCCACTATTTTCATGTTCTTTCAACCCATCTCCTATCAAAACTTAGTCTATGGAAAGGGTCTGATGAAGTTACTCACCCTGAAGCAAAAGTGACTGTACAGCTAATATGGAGCCCTCCTAGATAGGCTTACTTTCTAAGAGGAAAACAAACCATAAATTATGGTTAAGATTCCAATGGAGGACAGTAGCAGTCCCTTTATAATGGCATACCCATTTATCTTGAAGTGGGCAATAACAAATCAATCTAGAAGGGACCTAGTAAAGGCCCTTTCTGCCTCCCATTTAAGTTCCCATTCCCTAGATAGCCAGAGCATAGAACATCATCCGGATACTCAAACAGCCTTCCCTGGCTACATAGTCCTCTTGGATTCCTGACAATCAGGTATGATTAAACAGAAGTTAGAGGAGACTTTAAATAGACCAGTCAAATAAATAAAGACCAGTCACTGTCCTAGGATAAGTGGAAGCTGTCTACTTTGCCCTGCTTTTTAATGAGGTTCTCTTCCTAACTTCCCTATTACTATCAAGAACACCATTTTTCCATCACCAAGGCTCAAAGCAAGCTTCTGTTGCTCTGTCTCTCTCTGCCTCTCTGTCTGTCTCTCTCTCTTTCTCTCCCTTCCCTTCCATTAGTTGCCAAGATTTATTGATTTTCACCTTCATAACACCTCTCTGATATATCCCTCTTTCCTCTTCTGACACTGACAATCTCGCAGTCTTCATCATCTCATACCTGGATTGCTACAATAACTTGCTAGAGGGTCTCTCTCTACCTCAGGTCTCTTCCAAGTCCAGTCTATCCTCCATTCAGCTGTCAAATAGATCTTCCTAAAGTACAGGTCTTACTATATCACAATGTACCTTTTACCCCCATTCCATGAACTCCACTGACTCTCTGACTCCAGGAACAAATCTAAAATCTTCTTGGTATTCCAATAAGATGTTCTAGTTTTCCTATGCTTTCCTCCCCGCCACCTACTCTGTGATTCATTGGACTCCTTGCTGTTCCTTACACAATTCTGAGTGTCCAGACTCTCCCATGATTCTGTTATTCTCTGCCTCCTCATCTCTGTCTCCTGGCTTCCTTCCGGTCCTTGCTAAAATCTCACTTTCTGCATGAAGCCTTTCTTAGTTTTTCTTAATTTTAGTGCCTTCCCTCTGAAATTACCTCCAATTTATCCTGAATATACAGTTTGTACAGAGTTGTTTCTATTGTTCCTTCCATTAGACTGTGAACTTCTGAGTTTTGTGGGGTTTGGATTTGGATTGTTTTGGGGCCTTTGTATCTCCAGCATTTGGCACATAAACAAAAAATTAAAAAAAATTATCGACTTGATTTCACTGTCTAGGCTGTGTTCCCAAGGAATTTGAGTGGGTTAAAGCCCTATATTGATTGATACTGAACTAAATTCTATTAACGATGTTCTCTTGAGGAAATCACTAACTTATATTTATGTTATGTTTAAAAGTTTACAAAGCACATTCCTCATAACTCTGTGCGATAGGTGGAGGAAATGTTAGGAAAATATCAGGAAACTAACTTACTCATAATATAATAGCTTGGAAATGTCATAGCTAGATCTGAATCCAGGCTTCCTAATAGCAAATACAGGTACTACCTTGTTCATGGCCAGGACAAAATAAAAAGGGAAGATCAGCTACAGTCCCTTAAATATTTGCTATTGTTTATAGGATTTTAAAAATGTTGAGTCTCAGTATCTCACCCAAGCTGGAAGTGCAGGAGATATTCCTTAGCATGATCCTACTCTGCTCATGTATGTATGTACATACTCTGTATGTAGTTTCCCTCTTTAGAAGATAAACTTCTGAAGAGAGACTTTCTTTTCTAACTCCAGCACTTAGCCTGGTGCTTAGCATATAGTAAGCACTTAATCAATGTGTTTTCATTCATTCATATAGCTAAGTCAGGAGAACAATAAGTTCTGGAAGGTCCTAATCAATGAAAAGTCTTTGAACACAGACATGACTGTCATGACTGTCATGAAGAACCAACTTAGTTCAGGGAGGCTTCTCAATGGAAGTTTGGCCACAAATGATGCTTTCCTTTTGACCACAGCAACTTATTTAAACTGTTAAAGCATGAGGAGGTCACAATCTGCAAGGATAAATGGATGAAATCAAATGTTTGAAATCATGAAACTAATTCTCTCATTCATATGAGCCTCTCTGCTCATTCCCATCCCCCTGCATCCTCCTCTCTCCAAAAATTTATATTCTGGCATAAATTTGGGGGGTGGAGAGTTTTTTTTGTTGTGGGGGGGGGTAGCAACAAGCTCTGCAACTGAAATAGTTTGATTCTGAATCAAGTTTGTGCATTTTAGCTACAAGAAGTGACTAGTGAATAAATTTAATCATTGTATTTAAATTCATCAAGCAACACCTGGCAGCTGGTGATCCCTGATGGGAGGGGGAAGCTTGGAATGAGTTAGTCTAGCAGTTAAGGATGCTCGTTCTGCTTTGGGAAGGGCGTCGTGCCTTCAGTCTGCTCTCAAAAGGGACCTGCTCTGTGACTATAAGCCATCTCTATTTCTCCAGTAAAGAAAAAGGGAGGAAGCCCCAAGGCTCTGTGAGCTGATCAGAAATGTTAGGAAGGTCTGGAATAAAATTAAAACCAAGGCTCTCTGCTTCTTTAGAGGAAGGACAACCTGAATCTATGAAGGAAACTACTAAGTGGGACTAATATAGAATCATAAAATAAACAAAATTATTTAAATCTAGATTTAACTTTAAAATCCTCCTACCATGGCTGAGCCACACATGACACCAAAAATTATTTCAATAAATCAAGTAATTTAAGTGAAAGCTGAGGAGCCAGAGGGAATGGTATGGCCAGCCCCCCGATTTAGATGTAATAGCTTCAAGTTCCTGAAAATGATTTTTGCCAAGCTGCCTCTGTGTCATTAAAATTACTCATTTTTCACTCCTAGAAGGAATTTTTTTATATTCAGTGTATTTTTACTTTTGTTCAGATATTTTTAGATATTTAGTGCAAGTTAATTCTACTCAAAGCTAAGAATAAAACCAACATTAGGTTAAATGATGATTAAATTAGTAAGAAAGGTATCAAATTCGACTTGGGTATTTATTTCCATAGTTCTTGTTCCAGTTGTGTCTTTTAAGAGAATATGTATCAATATTGGTTAATGGTTATGTTTAGGTGCTTTATTTGATTTTTAAATGAAAATTGATGACTAAGTATGAAAATTCCTCTTTTAGACACTTCTATAGTAATTCTGGCTGTTGAGATTACAAGGGACTGCCATTCACTTGGTGAGTAAGTATCTTCATTTCAGACAAAGCACCTAAAAGGATATTACCAACCTTCTACAGGTAAAGTTGGCAAGAATGATAAATGCCACTAACCTAAATATAAATCAGACAAATCCAAAAATCTTACTGTGCAACCGTGAAGTTTTTCATTCCTTGGGAAATGAAGCTTTCCTAATGGTTTCTGGATTTAAATATATAGACACCTATGAATACACACATGAGGGAGTCATCAGCTTGAGTAGCTCTCCATGTTCACACCCCAATCAACAAGCCCCATCTCAAGGGAACTAGAACTTAAATATATCTAGCAAAAACTAAAGAGATTCAGTTTTGGTTCAAAATTAGGACATATAAATGGTCCAAATCCTTTGAAGATCCGTTTTATATGATTCCCTCACCCACAGATAAGCACAATATTAATTGTCCTCTTGCCCCTCTCATCCATGGGCAGCTACATGGACAAAATCTAGTACTTAAGAGTCAGGAAGAAATTATACTTATGTATTGCATTGGATGCTTATTTAGCTATGTAAAACAAACAAACAAAAATTACTTAACCTATCTTTGCCACAGTTTCCTCATTTGTAAAATAGGGATAATAAAAATACCCACCATACTTGGCTGTTATGAAAAGTAAATGAGTTAAAAGAGCTTTACAAACATTAAAATGTTACATAAATGCTAGCTATTATCCTCACTATACTTCATCCTAGTCCAGGGATTCGTTTACTTCTAAAAAGAGATTTTAGATACTTTCATTAACATCATGGAAAGTATATTCAGGAAAGAATTACATGAGGTACTTAGAAATGTCTAAACCCAGCACTAAAAACATAGATTATCCTATCAATCTATTTCCTGGAGTATAAACATTACCAATGTGAAAATATATCAGTGGGAGCAGATAGGTGGTGCAATGGGTAGAGCACCACCCCTGAAGTCAGGAGGACCTGCATTCAAATCTGGTCTCAGACATTTAACACTTTCTAGCTATAGGCAAGTCACATAACTCCAATTGCCT
This sequence comes from Sminthopsis crassicaudata, assembly GCF_048593235.1. Taxonomy (NCBI): domain Eukaryota; kingdom Metazoa; phylum Chordata; class Mammalia; order Dasyuromorphia; family Dasyuridae; genus Sminthopsis; species Sminthopsis crassicaudata. Next base: position 610,185,150 of record NC_133618.1, read on the forward strand.
CAGCAAAAACAAACAAACAAACAAAAAAGAAAATATATCAGTGAAAAACAAATGTCTGTTGTCAAAGAGATATTGCTGAACATGGCAGACATGAAGAACACTAGAAGAAAAGGTCTGGCCAATTACTAATATCTATCTTAGAGAAAATGGTTTAAGCATATAATTATAGCAAGAAGACTTATGATAATAGAGGAAATATGAAAGGAAAATACTATGAATGTGTAGTAATGAATTTCAAACCTTGATAATCAAATTTTATATACACTTCCTATAAAACATAATTTTCACTTTTGGCCAATCTGATCTCATAGTGCTAATACATAGCTCACATGATTATTAGATCACATTTACTCTTCCTTCCATTTACTCAACATAGGACTTCTGGAAAGAAATTTGCTGAAAATTACCCTAAAATTAGGTACAGCCTTTCATTAAAAGCTCCAATTGATTTAGACAAAAGCTGCAGTTTCCAAAAATTCTCAGAAAGATGCTTTAGAAAAATTGATGAAAGCAAATGATGATTTAGTTAAAATATCAGCAGGATGATTTTCATATCAAACATTCTACAGAAGAAAAAGCTGTCAGTTCCCAATAAAATACCATCTGGCAAGACTGCCAGCTGTGATTGGGATCCCTTTTGTCTTATAAAAGAAGTTCTGCCCTCAATGCACATTTCCCTAGTTGGCTCTCACGTCAACTTCTGTACTCCCCCAAGAAATTTTTCCCTCTTTTCTAGAAATTTTTACTTAGGCAATGAAGCACAGATACAAGATCAATTGCAATTGCTCAGTTGGCCCTCCACAATGTAACAGGAAGTAACAGGCAGCCAACTCAGTTCCTTTAAGGTCATTAGGTTCATTGCACATCATATTTTTTGATATTATGCCAATATAAAAATCATCAGAGTTTAACTTATTGGGTTTAATGTCAGTCAAATCCTACCATCCCCTGCAAGAAAGGAGGGTAAAACTGCCACCAAAGTTATATTGCTGGGCTGCTGACAGCCTAGTAAATAGTAAGGTTGTTGTTCTACATTATACGGTGCATATATATTTATTATTCCTATTTATAAGATGAATAAATTGGATTAAGTGATCCTAAGATTTCAAATCAAAATGACCTTATCTAGAACTACTCTTGTAATTTTATAGAAGAGGGAGCGAAGAGCCAGAGATGTTAGTGGGATTGTTGTACTAACATTGTATGACCTTTGCAAGGCACTGTGCTAGGTGCTAAACATATAAAATTAAAAATTATATTCTCTGCTCTCAAGGAGCATATATTCCACTGGGAGTAAAATTCTTACCATGTCTTTCAATAAAGAAAGAGATCTAGCCGTGATGAATGGAGTCCAGCTAACTCCCAAACAGAAGATTCCCTGACTATTGCCTCTACTTGCCATCTCTCCAGGGTGACCAAGCAAGATATGAGAAGGTATGGTTATCTTACAAGTCAAGGCTCATAATTTACAGGTTCTAATACAATTGGTAGTTAGGTGGTATAGTGGACTAGAACACTGGGCTTGGAGTCAGGAAGACCTGAGTTCAAATGTGGCTTCAGAAACTTCCTAGATGACCCTGAGTTTGCCTCAGTTCACTCATCTGTAAAATGAACTAGGGAAGAAAATGACAAGTTACCCTAATATCCTTGCCAAGAAAACCCCAAATGATGTCACAGAGTCAAACATAAATGAAAAAACTGAACAAGAAGTATTGCAAGTCACTGGTGCAGACTGAAAATATGAAGCAACAGAAAACAGTGTGTCTCTGCCTTAAAGGGGTAAAGATACTATATATAAACAGATAAGTATATATCATGATTTAATGAGGATGAAAGTTCCCCTTCAGACTTCTGAGTATTATTTTTTCCAAAAATATAGACAATTATGTTCAAATCATTCTATTATATTTTGATTATTTGATTATTCCACCGATCTTTTTGGCACAAAAGAGATAAGATAAGATGGGTTCTCAATACCTGTCATTTTTAAAAAGGGAAATTTTTGCTGTACACAGTTACAAAAAGTTTTATACCTGACCATCTAGAAACTGACGGCTAGTTCAGTTTGCACCATACTGGTTCTCATTTGTTGGTCTGTTAATCAATAAATACATAGCAATAAATAGAACAAGAACAGACCATGGAGTGAGAAGACCATAGATTCTATTTGATATGTGAACACAGGCAAGTTATTTAGAATCACAGAATCTCAGAAGTGGAAGAGGCCCCTAATCTGAACCCTACTTGGTAACATCCACTTAGTTACTACAAGCATCTGATTCCTCCAAGTGGGGATATGGACACTGTCTACTCGCCCCATAAATTTTTTGCAAGGAAAACACTTGGCAAAAATAACAAGGAATGCTTACTGGTAGCTTGCAGTTCTGAAGCAGAGCGTTATCCACTCTTATTTGATCCTCATGGGGAAAGGCACCATATTAACATGAAACCTGTTATTATAAAAGTGTATTTCTTCTGCACTGCACCCACTGTATCAGGACCTGCACATGCTAATTATTTTGTGTTCCCCTACAGAGTCTAATATGGCACACTCTCCCATACAAACACACACACACACACATGCACATGCATGAATCTGCATTTGGATATTGGCTAACTTCTTCCTGCTGTTCCTTTTGATGGGCCCTTTATTCTGCCATCCACATTTGTAAAGTCCTATAGGTTACAAACCCAATCAGTGGCCAAGTGAGAATTGGAAATCAAAATTTTTGGCTCACAGTCCAGCACTCAGACCATTAATCCATGCTGTGCTTCTGCCTCCAGGTCCAGTTTTGCATGCAAAGAATCTAAGCATGGCCAATCCAGAGCATCATTAGCTATCGCTCTGTCTTCACAGCGCAGACCTCCTGTGTCTATCCCAGTGTGACGTTCTCATTCTTCACTATGGGCCTGACGGCAGGCTCAGATTTAATGATTGTAAAGCACTTTGAGAATGCAGAGTGCTACATAATTGCTAAATCATAATTCCCAAATTGTTCTCTGCATGGCTGCTATGTGATTAACAGTCTCCTCTTCAGCTTTTTCTTTTCCTCTTTTAATTTTTTTTTTTACTTAATACTGTTCTTATACAAAAACTTAACTCTAAAATCATGATAAAGATTAGGCACCGCAAAAATTAATTGGAGTTTTTGCCTAAAGAGGGACAAGCCCCAGGATATACAATACAAATTCCTCAATTGAAAAGCATAAGGGAATAAGCATTAAGCTTCTGAACTCTCAAGAATAGCCCCTATCTCCTATAAACGCTTCTAGCAGTGAGATTAGCCAGCAGCCTTGACCCCAGACTGCTGACTTCATCCTTCACATCAGCTATTATCCCCACTGGTATATGAGGGAACCATCAGTCCAAGGGAATGCTTAATGATTAGAACTGGTGGGAGTGGACCAAAGAGTCAATTTCACCAAGAGTTGAACAGGGAATGGAAAATGGACAAGAGAATAGAGAATAACCAGCTTTTCACATATATCTGCTACCAGAAAATATCTTAAACACTAGACTTCATTCATGTTATCATCAAAGTATGATTGGGCTCACTGAGAAAGGGAGGAAGCAGTAGGTTACAATGGGAAAAGTACTAGACTTGAAATTTTGGGACCTGAATTTAAATCCTATGTCTGACATTTGTTATCTATGAGACCTTAGGTAAGGTAACCTCTCTGGACTTCAGTTCCCTCATCTGTAAAAATGATAGATAATCTGTAAGGCCTTCTGAAGCCCTAAATATAGGACTCTGTGACTGAATCATAATTAGTACTTAGAAGAAAGGGTTGAAGTCTTAGGTAATTATAAGAAGTTATATAATTATAAAGGAGGATTAGGGGTAATGACCAGAAAGAAAAATCTAAGACCAGGCAGGGTAACCTGAAAAAGAATTTACTAAGTCCTTTTTATGGTGGCAAGGAATTGGAAATTAAGGAGATGTCCATCAATTGAGGAATGGCTGAACACATGGTGGGTATGATTGTAACAGAATATAGTGAGCTATAAGAAATGAAGAGCAGTCAGATTTCACAAAAACCTGGAAGACTTACATGAACTGATGCTGAGTGAAGGGAGCAGAACTAGGAGAACGTTGCACACAGTAACAGCAACATTATGCAGTGATCAGCTTTGATAGACTTAGCTTTTCTCTGCAATACAATGATCCAAGATAATTCCAAAAGACTATGATGGAAAGTGCTATCACATATAGGGTCTGAACAAGATCAAAGCATACCATTTTCACTTTTTTTTTTCTTTTCCATGATTTTTCCCTTTTGTTCTGATTCTTCTTTAACATGACTAATGTAGAAATATGTTTTGTTTTGTTTTTTTTTAAAAAGAATTTATGCCTTTCTGGAGTTTATATCCTCATAAATCATTATTCTATACAAACTAGCCTGTCATATTCTAGTCTGCCTTTGAAGCCTCTCTTCTGAGAAGAAAGTCCAAGAAACAAAAGAATGGCTATCTTCCTGATACTATACTCTCAGAGGACACCTCATTATTTTTGGTTTTTGTTTTGTTTTAAACATTTTTGTTTATCATGAGGCTTTTAAGTGACAAGCATGCAAAATTGCTCCCTTATGAGGGAAGCACCTGAAGGAGAAGGGAGGAGAGAATAAAGAAGATCCCAGGATCTTCCCATTATCTTACTTCCAAATTTAACAGTTTTTCCACATGTGATTTCCTGGGCCAAGGATCATTCCTCAAAGCTGCATAAATGGACAAGGTCAAGGTCCCTATGAAACTAACTCATTCCCAGTCTTCTACTAAAGGATTTCTACAACATGATAGGATCCATCTGCTATCATTGGTTGGCTGCCTAAACAGCAGGCCATTGAGTGGTTGCATTAACTCTGTGGTATCATGGTGCCACGATGGTGGAAGTCACCTTCCTGCCTGCCACTGATGATTTTCATCAAAGAAAAGAAAGATCCATTTTTAATAGCTCTTCTTTTCACCAAAGACAATGTCCTCCTGCCCATATTGGGGGCTGGGAAAAGGGAAGGGGGGAGTGAAAAAAAAATCTTTGTTCCTCTGTCCAGTCCTGACAGTTTAATTAAACAGAGCTTGAGACAGGGTCGATAGGGTCAGGCATTCTTCAACAGTGCTTCTGCAAAAAATCCGATCAGCACCATTTTAACCACCGGGGCTCAGTTAATGAGTTATGCTACTCCTTGCCATGCAGAGATATAAATAAAAGAAAACAAATGTTCTGGGTCACCCCTCTGACTCTTTAATCACTAGTCCCTCATCCCTTTCAGGCCCTGGAATAGACAAAAGGTCTGTCTGCTTGGGACATACACTGGTTTTGTGCTGAAAAGAAATCCACAGGAATTTCCTCCAGAAAAAGAGTCTGTACCTGTGATCTTCTGGATGGGAAAGAAGATGTGATAATGATGAAGAAGAAGAAAGCCACAAAAGTGGAAAAGGAGATTGGAAGACAAAGTGAGAGAGTATTAAAGCTAGAAAGTAAAGGTGGAAAATGAACTCACAGCATTCCTTATCTCTGCTCCCCATATTCCCTGGCAGATAAGTAAGGCTTAGGTTTCAATTATGTTCACTATAGTCTCTATGACTTCCAATTTGTCCATCTAACCCTAACATTAACTCCTTATCCAGATAAATAAAAATTATCTGAACATATTAGCAGACTTGACACACAGCTACAGCACAAGAGGAGAATGTGTGATTATGATGGGGCCAAAATCTTCTGGATTCCAGTGATCTGTTATGAGCATGATGACTTCACCTTCTATAAACTCTAATCCTCCTGCTGAAGAAAAAGATTCAATACTGTGTCAAACAGAAAAGAGCTTTTCCTTCTCTCCCTCAAACCTTGCTTTCAAAGTCAAGGCTGGATGATCATTGTAAGAAATATACCTACACTGAAAGAGAAGAAGAAGGTAAAGGGGGAAAAGGAGAAAAAAGTGAAAGAAGATGAGAAAGGAGGAAGAATAAGAGGAGAAGAAGGAGAAAAAGGAAAAAGGAGGAAGAGGAAGAGAAGGAGGAGAACAAGAAGAAAGAATAAGAAGAGAAATCCAGATGGCTAGGAAAAAATAAGAGGTAGGTTCCCTTTTGAGGAAGGGAATGAGAGGAGGGAGGAAGGAAAGGAAGGAGTTAGGACAGGAGAAAGGGAAGAAAGAAGGAAGGAAGGAAAGAAGGAAGGAAAGAAGGAAGGAAGGAAGGAAGGAAGGAAGGAAGGAAGGAAGGAAGGAAGGAAGGAAGGAAGGAAGGAAGGAAGGAAGGAAGGAAGGAAGGAAGGAAGGAAGGAAAGAAAGAAAGAAAAAAAAATGGAGGGAGGGAGGATGGAAGAAAAAAAATTTATTCAGTATCTACTATATAGGATGCTGGGGATTAAAAAAAAAAAAGAGTAGATACCTCTTTCTAAGGACCTTACTTTCTACTAGGAAAAGTCAAAATATCTAGAGAAATGGTTATGAGAAAAGCAAGATTTTGTCTAGAAAGTAAAAGAAATTGCCAGTGGAACTACAGGGCATAGGAACTGTCATGTCCTTTCCAGAAGCTATAGTAGTATTGATTTAATTTGATCACTGCTCCCAAGGCAAGAGGTAGAAAGTGGGGGGATGGGAAGGGGAGGGGATAGAACAATAGTACTTTATGACAACAAGGCAGCTGACAAGATATCCAAAGATGTTCAAGGTGAATGGAGGTAAGGCATGATCTAGGGTCTATTTATACTCGTTCACTTACTAGTCAATCAAGCTTAGCTTCAGGATGGAAGTCCAAACTGAATGAATTAATAGCCCTAGGTAGGGAAGCATGTTTTCTGGGACAGATAGAATTATTTCAGGTGGAGAGTGAAGCAGAAAAAAAGATAAGAGAAATGTCAAGATGCCCCAAGATGTCCAGAGTGGATGGAATTCTAGCCAATTCCCTCTAGTTTTGATAAAGTAAAATTTTCACATCAATTCACTTGATAGACTCTCCAGAAATGCACTAAATGCTCCATTTCTCTCTAGAATTATGGCAATACTGTTCCATGCAAAAATTCCAAGATCACTTCTGGGTGTGTGCTGGAGCCAGTTCTAATCCATTTGAGAATTTAATTGAAACCTAACCCTTATTTAACCATTATTAAATCAGTTTGTGCATTTATACCTCAGATCACTATAAATCACTGCAAATCAAAGCTAGATATGTTATTTTGTTGATTGTCTAGACTTAAGAAAATGTTAATGATGCAAATTTAACTTAAAAGTATGTGTACATACATACATACTTCTCTTTTTAAACATTTAGTAATACCCCAGATCACCTCCTAGGAGTCAAAAATAAATTACTTACATAGAAGAAAAGTATGAATATTATAGTCAAACTCCTAAGCAGAATTTCCACAGAAACAAGTACCCTTCTCTCCCACAATTATTCATTCACCACAGCTCCTGCCCCACTCCTCCTTAGAAGAGTACTTTTATAATGTAGATTACCTTACCAACCACTGGACAAATATCTGTATATTCTCTGGGAGACCTAGTGCTTGCCATTTTTCTGACCTTTCCAATAATCTGATCTTGTCTGCTGGCCGCACCCCATGAAGAAATGTATATTCATGAATCCACAAATAGTTATATGACAAATTTAATTGTTAATTAAAAACTCATTCCTATGATTCTATGATCTCATTGACAAAAATATACCTTCCAACAATGTGGCTCATAACCCACCCACCAGGCTTATCCTTTACCACTCTCATCCATATTCTGCCCTTAATTCACCTAAATACGTCCACCTTTCAAAGTAGTGGTGCATTGGATGGAGCACCAGGTCTGGAGCCAGGAAGACTCCTCTTTCTGATACTTATTAGCTGTGTGACTCTGGCAAGTCACTTCATTCTATTTGTTTCATGTTCTTTATCTGTAAAATGACAAGGAAATGGCAAACCACTTCAGTATCTTTGCCAAGTAAATCCTAAATGGGGTCATGAAAAGCTGGACACAACTAAAAAATAACTCAAGAACAACAACCTGTTTTGGCAGAGGGAGATTCCTCACTGAGAGTTCCCTACAACAATATAATCAAAGGTGAGGGTAAAACAACAATTATATGTAAATCATGTTTCCAGTTTGGCAAAATGTTACCTTCACAAATATTCTGTTGGGAAGGTACTATTGTACCCATTTTATAGATGGGGCTAAGTGACTTGCAAATGTCTGCATCTGAATCCAGGACTTCTGATCCAAGCTCAGTGCTCTTTCTATCAAGCCATCCAGCCTCTCAAATAAATGTAAAATTTCCTTCTTTGGAAAGAGTTAAAAGTCCAAGATCGATCCAACCAAATAGAGTGAAACATTGATACACTTTATACTTTATACATTGATACACTTTCATAGGCAACATGAGCCTGTTTCTACTTCACTAAGGGAAGCAGCCTGGCTCAACTCCAAGGCAGCTGCGAGCCCCGAGGGAAGACCCCCCCCCCAGCCAATGCTTTACACTAGTGAGACCTAGCAGAGCAGAAGACTTATTAGCTCAGCAATGCCCTGGAGCTTGGAAAGCCTTCCACTCTAACCTCCAACCTGCCACTAACTTGCTTCATGATACTGGGCAAATTATTTCCTTCACAGAAATTATGAGCTACAATTTCCCTATCTGAAAAATAAAGATATAAAGTAACCCACTTTGTGAAGAGTTAGCCCAAAACAAAGAAGTCATATAAAGTATATTTGGAATCCAGGGCTGTTATTCATAAGAATACTGAAAGCAGGACCCCCAAACTCAGATTTTTCTGGGTCTGTCCTTTTTCTCTCTGGGAGTGATTTGGGGAAATTGCTCAGGTCCCAAGGTACCTCTTTCACACTATAGAAGAAATGAAGTAGCATTAAAGTCACTTTAAAGCAAGAGAAAAGTCAACCAGGGCATTCTCAGCAGGGAGAACAAATGTCCAGAAAACATCTTCGCAGATGAATGCCCAAGGAAAAGCTAACCAGATCTTTTAGGGATGCTTTGGATTCACTGGATGAAAAAAAAAACTATTATACAAATAGAAATCCCCATCATGAGGCTACTGGCCTTTCTAAGAAAATGCCCACAACTCCCAGGTAAAGTAATTGCATTAATTCCAACTCAGTGGTAAAAGCTTCTCACTGAAAAAGGGATGTTATGAGTAGGAAGTACTGGGGAAGCTGGATGACGCAATGAATAGAGCACTGGGCTTGAAATCAAGAAGATGTGAGTCCTCAGACACTTATTAGCTGTATGACTCTGGGCAAACCACTTCACCCTGTTCGCCTCAGTTTTACCATCTGTAAAATAAGCCAGAGAGGGCAATGGCAAACCACTCTAATATTTCTGCCAAGAAAATCCCAAATGAGGTCACAAAGAGTTGGACACAACTGAAATCATTGAAAAACAACATAATTTCATGCTTTATGAAAGGTATGGCATAAGAGAATAGACTTAACACTTGTCATATAATGTCTTATATTACCAATTATTTTTTCCATTTCTTTTCAGAAAGAAAGAAACAAGGATGTCTCCGACATTTTGAATATGATATTTATTGTGTTGACATTAAATATTTCTGTATTGTTAATAATGAAGAAAATACAGCAATAACAATGATTTAAGGGAATGACATGTTCTGATTCAAGCTGGAAGATACCCATCTAATCACAAATGAGGAAACTAACCTCCAGGCTGGTTCACTGACTCACCAAAGATCACACCAGTTGGAAGAGTTATGATTCAAACCCATATTCCCTGATTCCAAACACAGTGCCCTTTCCAAGACATAAGGTTACATTGCTGCTATATGAGATGTCTTCATGGTCAACATTGCTTTAGGAAACAGAAATAGAAAGAAGTAGAGTGGGTAGAAATACCAGTGAGAAAGGCAGCTACAGTTAATAGCCACTAGACCTAGACTGAGAATCTCACTTACAGAGGATTTGTGGAGGCCATGGGGAATTTTGCAATAACTTTCCTAGAATGCATGTTTGTCTTTCTGTTATTGCCAAGTAACTGCTAAGTATTTTCAAAGTATAGACTGGTCTTGCTCCTAGAAGAAAAGATGGAGGAGACAGAGGAATGTTTCTCTATTCTCCAGGATATCAGACAAAACAAATTAATTATTCTTTGACAAAGAAGGACAGAATTACAAAGAAGAAAAAAAATACAAAGAGGAAGAAAGAAGTTCTAATCTGTTTCCGGAGTTTGTAAGATAGAAGAATACATCACTAAAGAAAATGGGGGAAAAAAGATGATTCCATTCTAGAATTTATGATAGAGAAAGAGAAAGACAGGAATGATCCAATCTACACTATAGATTTTAGCATGGTAGGTTTCAAAGGATTGATTCCTATGGCCTAAAATTCTCCATGAATAAATTAAGCCAGGAGGAATAGGAAGCTTTCCAAAATGAAATTTTGAGGCTCAATCACCAACAATTTCAATAAAGAAGAAAGGGGGAACCTACCTAAAGAAACTGATGCAGGTGGACAGAGAACTCTCATCAGCCAATTTAAACTTTTAAGACATGCATAGAAAATGAAAGCAAAGACAGGTTATGGAGGATGATTACAAAGGCACAGGCCTTCATGGGTCAAGATTTCCAAGGTTTCGTTTGTGGAGATTGGTGGTGAATATCGAGGACAAAAAAAAGAGCTTTTTTTAGTTACATCAGATAAAGGGAGATAAAAAGGGGATAGAAGCTCTTCATAGGGTGATTAAATAGTGATAACAGATGACAAAATGTGGCACTCTCGCAACTCATTGTGAACTCTTCCATGTCCTCTGAGAATAATATTAATAGCTAGCATTTACACATGGCTTTAAGCTTTGTAAAACACTTTACAAATATCTCACGAGTAATTTCTGGACTGGAAAGGATAGAATGAATAACTTTGCAAGCCATAAGAACAATGCAATAACCAGCTGTTATTCCAGAGAATGGAAGGTGAAGGACACTACCCACTAGTCACCCCCTCCTCACAGAGACATGATGGACTCTCTATCCATCATAGAATGAGATCTGAATTTCTTTAGACAGTCAAGGGGGATTTGCTTGCTTGACAATGTATATTTGTTACAAAGATTTTGTTTTTGTTTTTAATGATGGGGGGAGGTAAGAAAGAGATTTTTGTTAACTGAAAAAAAATTAACTAAAAAATTCTTTTTTGAACAAAGGTTGAAACTTAAAGAAACTTAAAAGAAATAAAGAGCAAATACTTGACTACAAATCTTATACCAAGAAACTGAAAGACTCAGCAGATGTCATTATCTCCTAAAGATCTTGAAGAACAGGAGAAGGGTGGCATAGATGAAGTTCAAATACCAACTCAAATTTTTTTAAGGAACAAAAATGAGAAATCTGAAGACCCTAGGCCATTGAGCTCGACTTCAATTACTGGCAACATTCTAGAAAACATTAATAAAGGAGATGGTTTGGGACCAACCAGAAAAGGAACTAGGGAGCCAGCATAGCTTCATCAAGAGGTCAAGCCTGATCAACCTGACTTCCTTAATGGCAGGCTACTACCATACTGATCAAGGGAATGCTCTAGATAGAGTCTGTCTAGATTTCAACAAAATGTCTAGCAAAGTCTACAATGCAGTTGTTGTGGACAAAATGGAGAGATGTGGGCTAAACAATTGTTCGATTAAATAGAATCATTTGCATAATGAGAATAATAATTGCACCTACCTCATAGAGCTGTTGAGAAGAACAAATAAGATGATGACATACAGGAAACCTATCTTATAAATCTTAAAATGCCATATAAACGATAACTGTTGTTATTATTATTCAATGGCCAAACTCCAAATATTGTCAGTCAGTGAACAAACATTTATCATTTCTTCTCTACAATGTGCCAGGTACTGAACTAAGTGCTTGTCAAGTTTGCAGATGACACAAAGCTGGGGAAGGATAGTGAGCACGCTAAGTGATGGGACTGGAGAAGATCCTGGAAGGGGAGGCTGGTGGGCTGATCCTAATAAGTTGGAATTAAGGATCTGAGATCTAGAGCTGGAAAGACTCTAATCCAATCCTCAGAACTTACAGATGAGGAAACAGAGGCACAGAAAAGTGCAGGGACTTCCCAAGGTCATCAGGTAACAAATATCAGGGCTGGCATTTGAAGCTGGGTCTTAAAATTCCAAGATTATCTCCCTCACCAACTACTTCTCTTGACATCCTAGCAAAGTGGCAGAGTGGATAGGATACTGGGCTTGGAGTAAAGAGGATCCCAGTCCAAATTCTGCTTCAAATACTCACTAGCTGTGTGAGCCTAGATAAATCATTTAGCTTCTCTGTACTCCAGTTTCCTCATCTATAAAAGGGAAATATAATAGTATCTGCCTCCAAGGAGGATCCAGTGAGAAAATATTCGTAAAGCACTTTGCTAGAAAAACGCTAGCTATTATTATTATTATCCATCCTTCAAGACATAGTTCATCTGCCATATTTTCCATGAAACCTTTCCTAATCTGATCTCATTTCACTTCCTACTCTTCTTTTAATACAAATTAGAACATCAATCAATAATCCGTGTTAATCACCCTTTTAGATTTTAGATTTCCTTGAGAAGAGAAATACTATCTTTGTTTTTTTCTTTATATTTGTATTATTTCTCTGTCTTTTCTCTCATATTTCCCCAGAACTAACATAATGTCTTACAGATAGAAAATGTTTATTAATGCCTCATGGGATTAAGATTAAGATATAAATAAGTGAAAAAATGGCTTAGATAAACCTAAAGATGATAGAATCTATGCAAAAACACTAAGGATCTGTGATGCTGTCAGAGCAAGGAACTCCTTTTGCCATATCAGATCACAATTCTAAATCCTAGGGAATTGTCCAAGACAGAAAAAGGTTAAATGATTTGGTTTGGGTCACACAGATACTATCAGAGATAAAATTTGGATCCTGGTGTTTATGACTTGAAGGCCCAGATTCAAAACAAGATATAAAAGGAAGCCAGGGATGTTTGGTTATTCCAAACCCAACCTATTAAAGCTGATATCACTGAAGATAATCACATGCTCTCATTATGTTTCTCTTTTTTCTTCTGTTGTAGCCAGGAAGACTGTTAGCAGAACATGATCTCTCCTTCCCCTAAGTCTTTAAGAGTAGGAGTACATATCACTTAGGTTCTTATATTAAAGTAACATTTGAGTGTATTGTTCTTATGAAAAGAGTTTGGATTCAAAGAGTGTTTTTGACCAGGTGAGAGGCAAGCTGATGGCAGGCAGTTTTAAGAAAAGCTTCTACAGATGCAATCCTCACTGACTGCCCAGTGCTCCTCACTCATCCTGCCAAGAATGACAAGAACAGAAAAATGTTCTAAGGATGAAAAAAAGGTTACTCACAGTCTTGAAAGTGCCTGGTTATTCTGGAACAGTAGTTCTGGTAACAAGTGCAGATGGTTCCGGTTCAGTCGTCTGGAGAAAAGAAAAGAAAAAATTAAAATAACTTAGTTTTTCAGAGGAAAAGAAAAAAATGCTCTGTTATAGAAAGAAGGTTGAGTTATCTCAACCCTTCCTAATAATGGGTTTATGTGTAAATGTACATATATACACATACAGTCCCATGCACTCATATCCCACTGATGATTTTTTTTTCATTTTAGCATCTTGCTCCCTGTAGTTAATGAAATACTAAAGAAAACCAGTCACTCAACTGACATCAGTCTAGTAAAAAGAAAGTCGGTTACTTTTGACAAACAGATGGACACTTGAAAAATGTGAATAACAGAATTAAGGGTTGTTGGTCACACCATTTTCTTGACCTCATAATCACTTCAAGGAGAATACTATAATGGAGGTGGATTTGGAATCCCTCATTAGCCAGTCAGATTTCATGACTTTACTGACTACTGCCTTGACCATTAGGCCAGACCAAGCGATTGACATCTGCCCTGTAACCAACCTCCAACACATACACTTTTTCATCTCTTGCTCATCTATTTCTGTGGCTCTACTGAGAATCCCCATGAATCTCTGCCTTTCCTTTCCCTCCTATCCATATCTCTTTATGACCTTATTTCACTCTGCCCAAATCTACCTTTATACCCTTATACCTTCTGAAACTCCCATTGTACTTTTCACATTAGATATATGCTATAAAAATGCCAATTTTCATTATTAACAGAACTCTAAAATCCTGAAGCCTAAACCTTCTACCAATTCAGATAACTTAGCTACCAAAGACAACCTACACAGATTCACTTAAATTTGGGCAATTAGTTAGAAACAAAAGGGAAAGAAGGGAATTTAGGGCATATGTTCAAATACTTACACATCTACTTTTAGCAGTCCATTTAAATGACACTCATTTGTCAGAGCATTTTTAAATGGGTCATCTTACAAGAAGTTTTAATTTATCTGGAAAAATTACCAATATAGTTACAGTTTTCCCAAGGGGCAAGGAAGAAACTCTGAATTCTATAAATGTAACCTGACTAGGAAAGATAATCCAGGAGAGTAAAGTCTTTTATTGTGATAGAAAGAATATGAGACTGGGAGTCCAGAGGCCTGGTTTCTTTCTTTTTTATAGCTTTTTAGTTACAAAACATATGCACAGATAATTTTTCAACATTGACCCTTGCAAAGTCTTCTGTTCCAATTTTTCCCTTCCTTTCCCTCGCCCCTTCCCCTAAATGGCAGGTAGTCCAATACATGTTAAATATGTTAAAGTATATGTTAAATCCAATACATGTATACATGTCCAAACAGTTATCTTGCTGCGCAAGAAAAATCAGATCTAAAAAGAAAAAAAAAACCTGAGAAGGAAAACAAAAATGCAAGCAAACAATAATAGAAAGAGTGAAAATGCTGTGTTGAGAACTACATTCAGTTCCCACAGTCCTCTCTCTGGGTGTAGATAGCTCTCTCCAAAACAAGACCATTGGAACTAGTTTGAATCATCTCATTGTTGAAGAGAGCCATGTCCATCAGAATTGACTATTGTATAGTCCTCTTGTTGCCGTGTTCTGCTCATTTCATTTAGCATCAGTTCATGTAAGTCTCTCCAGGCTTTTCTGAAATCATCCTGTTGATCATTTCTTACAGAACAATAATATTCCATAATATTCATAGACCATAACTTATTCAGCCATTCTCCAACTGATGGGCATCCACTCTGTTTCCAGTTTCTTGCCACTACAAAAAGGGAACCACAAACATTTTTGAACATGTGGGTCACTTTCTTTCCTTTAAGATCTCTTTGGGATATAAGCCCAGTAAAAACATTGCTGGATCAAATTGCTCTCCAGAATGGTTGGATTCGTTCACAACTCCACCAACAATGCATCAGTGTCCCAGTTTTCCCACATCCTCTCCAACATTCATCATTATCTTTTCCTGTCATCTTAGCCAATCTGAGAGGTGTGTAGTGGTATCTCAGAGTTGTCTTAATTTGCATTTATTTCTCTGATCGATAGTGATTTAGAGCACCTTTTTCATATGACTAGAAATAGTTTCAATTTCTTCGTCTGAAAATTGTTCATATCCTTTGACCATTTATCCATTGGAAAATAGCTTGATTTCTTATAAATTTGAGTCAATTTTCTATATATTTTAGAAATGACAGAGGCCTGGTTTCTATTCCCAGCTTGATCACTAACTATATGGCCTTGGGCCAAACAAGAAAGCAAGAAAGCATTTATTAAGCACTTACTATGTACCAGACATTCAGATAAGCACTGATGATAAAGAAATAAGAGTGAAGCAGTCTCTTTCCTTAGGCTTACTTTCTTGAAAGGAGATAACATATACATATAAAAAATACATAGAATACATAAAAAATTAGTACAAGGTAGTTTTAAGAGGGAGTGAGGGCTCCATCAGTTGAGGAGGATCAGGAAAGCTTTCAAGTAAGAGGGGACTCAAGCCAGATCAAGTCACATTCTATTTCTCAGACTCAGTTTCCTAATCTGTAAAATGAAATGGGCTATATTAATTCTAATGTCTTCCAACTCTAACTCCTGTAATTCTATCAACAATTTGGAGTAGATCTTGAGGTTTGGACTCCTCTCTCTCTTAATTAATTTCACGAAAACTTCTCTGCCCACATTTCAGCTTAAGGGATGCACAATTTCATGCACAAGGACACTCTAGTAATTTGTATCACAATCATGCTTTGCCTTGGCAGTCACTCTATGAATTTTGTGGCCAAAAATACTCATTATACTATGGTCAAACTTCTGGTTAAAAAGCTTCTCTGAACTTAGCCAGACAGGTTCCCAAAAGACAGACATGCACTTTGTCACTTAGTCCTGCTCAAAATCTTTCCAACTTAGGAGAACCTCCCAGAGCTTGGATTCTGCCTTTGGTTATTATCCTGAATCACAATCATCCTACAATGAGGCACCAGAGAAGGATTTTTAGTAAAAGGACATTTTTCCATGTTTCAGATTTTTTAAATCCTTCAAATTATACTTACAAAAGGAGGATAATCAAAAAACAACCCAAGAGAACTGAAATAGTTCCATCTAAAATGATAAAGGTTTGGCATGAAGAATCTGCCTCTGAGAATCATCTTCGAAAAAGAAATACTTTCCTGTTTGGAAAAAAAATGAAGTTGAGAGAATTTATGATTGAAGTCCATAAAATCATATTTACAGATTGGGGAAATATGGGCTTATTAATGATACCTCAGTATTCTAAAATTATGGCCATCCACTAAACCATATATATGTTTAAAGAAAAATAAATAGCAATAAAAGTTTTTCAGAAAGCTTCACTTTATACCATAGACAATAAACTTCTAGAATTTGTTTTCTCAAGAATTAAAAGAAGCTAACAATTTAAAGAGATACAAAATGAGCTGGGAAAATGAGTGGAAATTAGTCTCCTGACTGGCTGATCTTCAACAAGGTTCCTCCCTTGGCTTACATCAGACAAATTCTAAGTTCTATAATTCTAACATTCTATTGTTCTACATTCAAAAACAATAAATTCATAACAAACCAATAAAGGAAATCTGAGATACATGAAGTATATGCCTAACTTTTTCAGACTGATTTTATTGAAGTCATCTACCTCCACTAGGAAAAAAAATTTCTTGTTATCACTGTCAGAAACAGAATAGTAGTTTACATGGCTTAATGCAGTCTTTACATTCTTTTAATTAAAAAAAAAACTAAGCTTTCTTGATGTTTTTTGTCTTTATGTCACAGCTACTTTCATATATATCCTCTAGCACTATCAAGTGAGCACTCTTATAACCAAAAAAAAATTTTTTAGACAGTACCAATCACCAAATCTGACAGTGCATGTAACATTCATCTATAGTCTATCACTTTCTCTTGAAAAGACAGAAGTATTTCCACATCTCTTTGTTAGACACCAAGATAAGTCATTATGTTTATTCAACATTTAGTTTTATATTAATGTCCTCTTTATTTTCATTGTCATAATTGTTATATACTTTGTTCCTTAGGTTCTATTTTATTCTGCATCAATTCAAACAACTCTTCCCATGTTTCTCTTAATTTCTAAAGTCTATCCTTTTCACAAAATTGCATAAGCTGACAGTCCGATATCTCCAGAAATAAAGGTCAAATGTTTTGAAATTCAAGGAAATTTCATGTAATTAAGTTCTATTAAAAATTCAACATTATGCTAGGTGCCATAAAGTATACTGAAATGTAAAACACAGCCCCTGGTCTCAAGTCAATTCGAGAAGCATTTATTAAGTTCCTACTACATGCCAGCACACTTTAGCTTAAGAAATTTCTCATATAGTTGTAGCTACAGATCTCCAAAACATCAATAGAATAGGTGAACAACTAAGAAAATTCAATTTTTTTTCTTAATTCCTAACAGCAGCCATAAAATCACAAAAATCACAGAGCCATTGCAGGTTGGCTAACCTTAGGGCTGTAATCAGCCCTTAATTAACTTCAGGAAAATAACTGTCATCAACTACACAAAGCAGGTCAGCTCTTCTATTCTAGGGATCACAAAGGTACAATCTAGTACAGGTATTGTGTTTATGGCTACACCTTCCTACCTACCTATAAGTAAAAAGGGTTCATTCTAATGGCCTTTCTCAGGGGAAAAAGAGTCATGTAAACCTCCTAATAATGGGAAGAGACAGCTTCAAGTTCCTTAACCATTATAAAGTAAATAATAACTCAGGTTTTCAATTTCTAGTAGTTTCTTCCTCTAAACACAATGATTTTTTTCCCCTTACACAATCCCTAAAAAGAAGAAACAAGACTATGATTCTTATTTTCAAATAGGAGAACAATGGCCCAAAGATGTGAAATGATCTGTCTGGTACCATACAACTAATTCAGAAAAAAATTTAATTATCTCTTCTTCCTCACTACACACACACACACACACACACACACACACACACACACTGAATAGTTTCTTCCTCCAGATTTCTCTTTCATATCACCTTCTCTTTAAAAAGGTGGATTTAGCCATATCTCCTAAGAATTCCTAGATCAGAGCAGAGCAGAGAAAAGCTGGAAAGGGAATAGAAGAGACCTCATTACATCCTATGGCAACCCACTGCATACCCTGTCAGGGAATGGCTAAAAAAACCCAAACAACTCATGCTTCTATCAAGACTCTGGTTGGAAGATATTCTTCCAGCCATCCTCCTCATCAAGTCTAACAGGAGCCATAACTATACTGACAAACTCCAGTAATTTGAAGTCATTGTCCCATTCTTTCCATGATAGAACCCACTTGGATGACCTACCTCCACAATTGCTTGAGAGACGGTTAGGGGAACTACTCAACAACCATTTGAAGATGCTTCAATAACCCCACTGCTGCCCCTGCTTTTCAAAGAAGCAAAGCACATATTCCCTCCAGACCTCTGTGGTGGGCAGAGGAAGACCTATACAGGGTCACTCAGTGTTCCTGTGTCCCCCATCACTGCCTAGCTGAGCTGTCAATCAGCATCATGTCAAACAGCAAGGGTATAATAGCCAATTAAAATTATTGCTGGATAACTTGATGCTAACTGTCAGCTAAGCTATTATCACTTGTGAGGAGAGAAATGTATTTGGAAATTACAGCAATGTGTTTTAAAGTGCATCAATAAAACATTATACAAAACTGGTGGGAAGAAGGAAAGGGAATAGTTTCCTCTTGTTCTATTTTCTTACAAGCCTGAGATATATGGCTGGGACACCATGAGTAAAAATATTCATGCATGGAGTCCTGTGTAAATCCAACTTCTCCCCCATCCTTATGCCCTGTGAATACTCACAGTCGCTCCAGATCCCTCATGTCATCAAAAGCTCCTCGCTCCACTGCTCCAATCTGATTTTCCATCAGTTGTCTGGTGAGCCAAAGAGACAAAGGCTGCTCTAGGTCAAGTACTCCAAGAAATAAGAGGTAAATTCAAGCCAAGATACTTAGTGAAGGAATGATAAAGTACACAACCCAGGGGCTTCCTATTAAGACCTTTCTTGAATGGATGAGATTTCCTTAAAAGTCTGCTGAATTCAACAATAAGGCTTTTTTTCCAGAATCAGACCCTGCCACATATCAAATACAGCAAGGGAAAACCTGGTTTAGTCAGCAGTGAGCAGGGGGCATTGGTCTATCGGGCCCTGGCATGAATGTCCATCCCAGCAAAGCCTCCAGCAGCAACCCAGAGGGCACATGTCCAGGCAGTATAGCAGCAAGTACAAGATGCTGCAAGTGGGCAAAGGATTGTGCCAACTGGGCAGAGCTTATGAGGGCAGAAAATGCACTGGCAGCTGGCAGACATCACACAACCCTCCCACTGCCCCCCATCTGCTTTGGATGAAAATGAGACACCTACGCCAAATCATCACTACCCATACACAAGCTCTTGGTTTTGTTCTTTATTTTCCCCATCCCCTCCCTAATCTCATGTCTCCCTGTATTCCAAATGAAAGGATGCAAGATTTCAAGGCAATGGTAAACCTACAACTACATCTTTGTCCTTGGTACAGAATTTAACAGGTCCTGCTTTTCTATGTCCCAACTCCTACCACCATGTTAATAAAGAAACAGGAGAAATGGAGGATGGGCCCATGGTCTTCTATAACTAACCTTTCCTTTCCTTGTCATCTCGTCTACTGCCATGATTTATACTGTAATAATCAGGTGGCTTAGCAGAAAGAGTACCGGGCTTAGAATGAAGAAAACTTAAATTCTATTTCTGGCTCAGATATTTACTAGCTGTGTAACCCTAATGGGTCAAATGGGTTTAATTTCTGTCTGCCTCAGTTTCCTCCCCTGTAAAATGAAGGGGTTAGACTCTAAGGTTGCTTAAAGCTGTAAATGTACAGTCCTGCGTTCTTATGGTGTTTAGCTTGGATCCCTAGGCTCCCAAACATATTTGTGCCTGGTTGTAGTCTCCACTTACATTTGACTGTATCAGACACATATGTTATTATGGTGCTTCAGAAATACATCACACCTAGTCTCTACTATTCCTGAATTAGACATATAAATTAGACACATAAAGAGTCATAGAATATCAACAGTAGAGGGACCTTCATTGTTATCTAATATCACAAAAAAGGAATTTTACAAGCCCTCTGCTCAAGCCCCTCCATTTTACAGATGAGAGATTGGAGGAGCAAAGAAGTTGAATACTTTGCCCACACAAGTAGCAGACATCAGAGGTGAGACTTGGACCCTATTCTTCTGAATCTTGAGAACTCTTATCATAATAGCTCCTAGAATCATTGGGCCTTTGCCCAATGTCACACAAGTAGCAGATATCAGAGATTTGGACTCAGGTTTCTGAATCTTGACCACTCTATTACCATGGCTCCCAGAATCACTGGACCACAGATGTAAGACCTTCAATATTTGTTATTTCACATGTTCCCAGACACAGAGCCAGAGACGTCTCTGAAATCCTCATTCTACCTAAAGAATCTAAGGGAAGGTGACTTTCCCAAAGTCACACAGTGAGTCAGAGATAGATTAGAACTCTAAGCTGGGTCTCCTGACTCTTAGGCCAGGATTCCTTCAAAGGGCATTGAATAAAGGTCCCATATATATAGTCTTTAATATAGCATAAGACCATGAAAGATAGCTACAGGGACTTGGAGACTTCAGAGGCACCAAAAAAAAAGTGTTTTTTTTCCTCCATTTCCCCATATCATTGCTTTGATTGTAACCTCTTTGGAAAGGGCCACCTTATAATCCACATTAGAATGGCTCCATTCTCCTTGATAGTTCTCTACCAATCTGAGCCACGACTTAGCCCCTAACAGGACATTCTCAGATCTCACTTCTGTGTCCAAAATTGATCCTGCTAGTCTTGCAGCAAAAGTGGGGAGAACAGGCAAGGAAATAGAGAAAAGGGCGGGGGATTCAGGAGGAAGACAAAGAAAGAAAAGACTCACAACACTCGAAGCTGCTTCAGTCCT
This sequence comes from Sminthopsis crassicaudata, assembly GCF_048593235.1. Lineage (NCBI taxonomy): Eukaryota > Metazoa > Chordata > Mammalia > Dasyuromorphia > Dasyuridae > Sminthopsis > Sminthopsis crassicaudata. Next base: position 610,206,504 of record NC_133618.1, read on the forward strand.
GCAAAGTCATTCTTGTGGATCCGAGTGATGTTGTTCCCGTTGAGTTCCCTAGAGGAGCAAAGAAGAAAGAACATGCAGTGAGCAGTCTGGAGGAAGGAGAAGGGGCTCTCTTCCAGATCCACACTAGCCAACTTATGCCTGCCATCTGTTAAATAGGACATTGGGTTTCCCAACTGACATACCTGAAGACACAAGTGGATCACACAGCCTTAAATGGCATTTAATGAATTTCCTTTGTATCTCCCTATCTCTATTATTCTCTTCTCCAAATCTTTCTTCACATAGGAGCCAAAATAATCATTCTAAGGCAGAGTTCTAACCATGTTATTTCCCAAATCAAAAATCTTTAATGGTTCCCTATTGTCTAAAAAATAAAACTCAAAACATATAGCCTGATATTTAAGGTCTTCCACAACCTGCCTTTGGCTAACTTTCCAGGCCTATTTCATATTTTTTGTTTTCATTTACTCTGTGTCCAGTTAAATTGGACTACTAACTATTCCCTGAATTGACACTCCATCCCTTGCCTAGAATAAGGAAAAACTTCCTCCCCTCCATCTTCTGGACCTCTACTCTGCAAGTCACTGTCCCACTCATCTGTGTTCATTTAATCATTAATGGTCTATAAATAATAGAACTGGTATATCCTTCCTGCTATGTTTTTCTATTGGCTCTGATTCTGATGTAAAATAAGTGGAAAGAATTCTTGAGTTGGAGTCAGATGTGACATTAGACAAATTATATCACTTTTCTGAACTCTAGCATCCTTATCTATGAAAAGGGGATGATGATAATAGCTATAGCACCTGTCTCTTAAGGTTGTTGTGGGACCAAATGACATAATGTATGTAAAGTATTTGCAAACTTTTAAGAGCTATATATTCAGTTGCGATTATTATTGGTACCTATCCTTTCAAACTAAGTTAGGTTTGTAGAAGGTAGGTGGCACAGGGGATAAGGCATTGGGCTTGGAGTCAGGAGGACTTATGTTTTTGATTAGTTCAAATTCAACCTCACACACTTACTAGCTGTGTGAACCTCAGCAAGTCACTCAACCCTGTTTGCCTCAGTTTCCTCATCTGTAAAATGAGCTGGAGAAGGAAATAGTAGACCTCTTTAGTATCTCTGTCAAGAAAATCCTAAGTGGACTCTTAAAGGGTAGGACATGACTGAATAACAAGAAGATAACTTGATATTATGATATTCAAATGATGTTATGATGCTCAAATAATGCACATAAAGTGCTTTGCAAAATGCAAATTCAATAAAAATATCAGTTACTATTGATAAGTATGATATCTGGGATTTGAACTTAGATTCATTAATGACTTAATTGAATTCTCATTGAGATTGGTCTATTTAGGTTATCTATTTTTAGGAGTGTCAGATTGGGTGTTTTCTATTTTTTGCAGATATTCATCTATTTCTTAAGTTCTAAAATTTATTAGCATAAATCTTTTCTTAAGTTTATTGCCCACTACCAAGTCTCCTTTAAGCTTCTAATTCTAGTAACTGAATTCTCTCTTTTTAAATTAAAGTTTTAAGGGTTTTTTAAATCAGCTTTCTTGATTATACAAATAACTTATTAGTCATTTCAAGTGTTCTTTTGTTTTCCATTTTACTAATTTATGATCTGATTTTAATAATCCTCTTTTTCTACTCTCCTTTTAGTGTATTATTTTGCATATTTTCCGTGTTCTTTAAATGCAGACCTAATTTGTTAATTCATTCTTTGTCTCTCTTGCTAATTGAGGGATTCAAAGCTATAAATTTGCCTCTAAGCACTGAACTGGCTGCCTACAATGAGTTATGTGGTATTTCTGTTGTTGTTATCTTTGAAAGTAATCTGCTATTATTAAATCCTTTTTTAACCAAAGCATTAAAAATTACTTTTTAAAATCTCACAAATATCTAGGCATTGATCATCTATCACTGTTTACGCCTAGTTTTAATATATTAGTGTCCATTAATGTATTTTCAATTTATAGCTTTCCAAATTTGCTTATGGCTTCATTCCTGGCCAAGAACATGATCCATTTTTGTGAATGTTCCATGAATCCTTAAAAAGAAATGGAAATACCTTACTATGTCCAATAAATTCTCTCTAAATATTTATTAAATCCCCATTTCTCAGCCATCTAAAATGACTTTGATTAAATCTGTGTAAATCTTTTCACATTAAACATGTATCCTCTAGGCAACATGAATGAATGGCATTATGTGCCAGCAACTGTGCTAAGCATTGAGGAAACATCTTTAAATGGTACAGTTCCTGCCCTTACATTCTAACAGCAGAAGATAATACATGGAGGGGAATAGAGATCAGGAATAGAGTTTTGTTTTAGGGAAGTAGAAAGAAGGGCAAAGGGAGAATAGCACAGTGAAAATCTCAGAGTGAAAAGAATGGGATGCTGAAACCTCTGCCAGCCAGTAGATAAAGTGGGCCAAGTGGGCCAGTTTGCACTCATTCACCATTCAAGTGGATTGGGCCCTACAGCAGGAGCTCTAAATATGAAGAGATTCATTTCTTCCAGGGCTGCGGCCTGGATTCTAGAAAACCTAGGTGTGAAGGTTGAGTTCTCAGGTCCAATGTACAGGGTTCTAGTCCAGGTCAAGGGAAAAGCACATCAGCTACTACACTATATTCTTGCATCCATTCTATATCCCTTTTTCTTGTTAATGGGAAAGCTCAATTCATTTAAATGTAATCCTGCAGTTTTCAAATTTAACATATTTTTTGGTATTAGAAATGTAACAGGATATTAGATAAAGGAATAAAATTTTATTTTGTTATTTCTATTACTAAGATAATTTCAATGAAAGAAATTTTTTTATTCCTGAGTTTTGTGCTGTGAACTCTAAATATCTTTAAAACAGGCAGCAGAGTAATGCAGTAGATAGCACATAAGGGCTGGAATCAGGAAAACTTGAGTTTAAATATGACCTCAGACATTCACTAGCTGTGTGACCCTGGGCAAGTAACTTAACCCTGTCTGCCTCATCTTCCTCATCTGTAAAATAAACTGGAAAAGGAAATGACAAATTACTCCAGTATCTTTGTCAAGAAAACCCCAAATGAGGTCATTAAGAATCAAGCAGGACTTAAATGATTGAACAATTCAATCTCTAGAACAGGGGTTCTTGACCTGGGGTGCATGAATAGATTTGGATATGGAAATCTATTTTCACTAACATCTAGTAGAAATTTATCATTTCCTTCCATTATTTAAAAACATTCTAAGAAAAGGGCCATAAGTTTCACAAAACAGTCAAAAGAATTTAGGACACAAAAGAAGGTTAAATAGCCTCTGTCTAAGACTTCCCAGCCTTCAAAACAAAGATAAAAACTTCTCTCTCATCCATTGGTGGATGGCCACCAATCCCAACTCTGCCAATTATCTACCTGGTTTTACTTTGTTCCCTTTGTTTATATGTAACTTCTTAATTATATCACCTTTATTTCTGTTATTTATTTTGCCATTCTATTGCCTTCTCCATCCCAAGGTCAGCTTGTATCATTCTATAAATTTAATCAATAATGCAGTTATTTTTAAGTGTCCTGTGGAGGTTCTTTCATTAAGATAACAACAATTCGATCATAATTGAAAAATAGCCACTGTTCCAAGTACTTAGCTTTCCTTACTGAGTTTCCACAGCTCAGTTCCAAAAAGCTGTTTTGAAAAAAATGTTTTTTTCCTCCATAAATTCTTTGAGGACCTTTTGGGTTTTAAATATCCGTCCTTTGTTTTCCAATGGAATTTAGATAGCTAGGGATTTATTTCTGGTAGTAAGACACATATTTAAAAATTTTACATGTCATATCCAAACTTTTTTAATCATTTCTGATTTTTTAGCTAATTTTTTGAGACCCCAGCAATGATTTTTGATAAGTTATCTGTTTCTTCTTCTGGGTGGCTTGAAGAGATTTTTCTTGTGTCATTGTGGTTTTGAAGTTTAATAACGATGTGCTTCTAAATGGGCTGAATGCTAAATTTCTCTTTATTAGCTTCCTGTGAATACTATTTACAGGGTTTCATTTGGTTTTGAAACTTTAAAATGCTAAAAATAATAACAACAATGAAAGTAATTCATAACAATATAATGTTTTAAGGCTTGCTCACAATAACTACATTATGAAATTGGGAGTATAAGTATTATGTCTTCTATTTTTACAGTTGAAGAAACTCATTTTTTGAGAGTTAAATGGCTTGCTCAGACTCACAAAGCTAATTAAGTATTTGAGATGGGATTCAAATCAATTCCCTCAACAACAAATCCAATACTTCGAAAAAAATTCATTGTACAATTTTCCAAAATCAGTCTTAATGATTATCCTTTCTTTCAAATTTTCTAGAATTTCACTAATCTGAGACTTCTTATTTGGTCTTCTAAATCCATTGCTTTCATCTGCATTTATTCCAAATCTTTTTCTAGTTATTTTCTGAGCTTCTTTTTCTGTTTTAACTAAATTATCTGTCATTCTGCTTTCTTTAGCTGCCTTCACTGTTGATTTCAATGCCCTGTGTAATTTTTGTGGGGTTTTGTTACCACTTCCTCCTGAGATTTTTTCATTTTTATATGTGTCTTTTGTGATTCGGGGGGCTGATTTTTACTTCTTTCTTTAATTTCCTAAATGTGTTAAATTTGAGAGACCTAGAAGAAACCTCCAGCAAGCTGGATGTCCCCCTCCCATTTCAGATATAGGATACTCCAGCCCAATTCTGATTAGTGTATTCCCTTAAATATCTATAGAAGAAATACGAGAATAATCAATGATCACTTGATTCAGCTGTTTTCCAGCATCCTGGGAAGCCCTCCTATTTATATTCTACAATATCACCTGCAGCCTCTTCATCCTTTGTACCCCTAAATACTCTAGTCACCCTTCCATTTTTAACAAAAAGTAGTCCAGACAACAAACAATGAAAGCCCCTGCCAAGATCCCTGGAGTTCTATCCTGTCAGATTGCTTTCTGATGGGGTGTGAAAAGCCACGGATGGCCCCACATTTAGGCCACTGCCCTCAAATCAAATGCTCAGAGCACAAGTAACAGCTGCTTCTTCAGCCACACTCCTCTGACCCTGGAAACTAAGTGCTGTTCAACCTCAGGGGAGAACCATTAAAGCTGCAGCTCCCCCACAAGAAAGAAACATCTTTAAAGAGCTAATAAAGTTCTAAGTTTGCATTTAAGGGGAAATTATTACCACTTATGGTGAGAAAATTGCCTCCAATGGGCAATTCCACCTGCCCTTCTCAGCATGACTGCCTATCAAGATCATGTTTCCAACCTGGGGTCAATCACTTTCACTTGAAATCTCAACAAAATCTGTCTGAGTGAAAGGGGGAAAAGGTCCTTTCTTATTAGCTCCTATTTTTCCAACAGGTGGTCCTTCTGATCATAGAGCCCCAGAGTTACCATGGTGATCTTCCAACAGCTGCCTGGGGAAGCTAGAAGGTATGAACAGGCCTTCAGGGGATTCCAGGAAGGGTGAAGGGCCTAGGGAATGGGGAGGGGGTCAGAAATCTAAGTAGAATTGAATTCCCTAGGGTAAAATTCTGATATAAATTTTCCAGTGGGAACTTAGAACTTAACTAGTTCCCTTTAGATCTTCAGGACCATGGATAATGAAGGATCTGACCCCATTTAGACCTAGACCCATGGGATGGAGCCAATTTCACCCATGTCCATCTTTGTGAAGATACTGAGTTCAAGGCCAGAACTACTTATTCCAAACCCTGGAGACTCAGGTCTGGAATGGCTCTGACTGCCAACCTATCTAACAGGCCTGTTCATAAGAGGCTTATGATGAGTAGGATTGATGGGAGAATAGATTTCTTACTAGAAGTCTTACTTAGTTACAAATAGAGTTGAAATTTTTTTTTCAAAAATCTCTCTTCCGAGGCATACCTGTACTAAACTCTAAAGAACAAAAATATTCCAGAGCAAAATGAATCAGTTAACCAGGGATCATGATATGTACAAGAGAGTTCCAAGATAATCTAGTTCAGCTTCCTCCTTTTGCATGTGAGGAATCTGGAAGGAGTGACTTGGCCCAGTGTGCACAGCCAGTAAATGTCACATAAAAACTTAGATCTGAAAGCCCCAAATTGAAGGATCTAAGACAAACCCACGCCAAGAAGGCAAAGAGAAAATTTCAACCCAGGTAAAATCAATTGAGAAGAGTTAGGAACGTACAGGGATTTCTTAAATGTCCTCAGAAGACAATAAATTTGATCATGAACTCCATATCTGAGCTTTTGTGATAAACCCAATAACCCTCTAAGATTAGGTGTATTATGGAAATTAAAAATATATATATATTCTGACCCCTTAATCCCAGCACTCTTGAGTCTTCAAGTCCTGCAACCCTTACTGAAAAAATACACCAACATCAATTATTAAAGCAGTCATTAAATAATAATAAATATTTATTTGACAAATAATAATGAAGTTATTATAGGTTATTATGCCCTGTTTGAGTTATACCAGGACTTAAAACATTCAAAGGGAAATTTACTTCTATGACTGACTCCACTACAAAAGGGAGGTTAAGAAGACCTTAAAAATTCTTCCACTGAGAATTACACATGTTTAACTTATATCAGATTGCTTGCCGTCTTAAGGAAGGGGTAAGGAGGAGGGAAGTGGAAAAATTTGGAATACAAGAATTTGCACAAATGAATGTTGAAAACCTTCTTTGCATGTATTTGAAAAAAATAAAATATTACAATGAAAGAAAATTCTTCTGCCAGATATCAGAAATAAGTAAATGTTCCTATTCCCCTAGAGCAGGAAGTATTTAATAAACATTTGCTGAATGAATAAATGAATAAGCAAGGGACAGGTCTTAGATTCCTGACTTTTTTCCCTTGGAGATATTGGTCCAGCTGGATGAGGGCAGCTGTTTTTCAATAGAGTCATACAGGAAAGAGCCAAAGGAAGTCTTGTCCAAGAGGAACAGTCAGTTGAGGCATGTCCCCCTGGAAATCTCATTCACTCAAATCTCTATCAAAAGGGAAAGGGAAGACAAAAGAGAGAGGCTCACTAGACCAATCTGCACTAAAACCAATTTGGTTACAAATGGTGTTAGAACAATGGCAGAATTGGGCACATCATGGTCTTTGTTTGTTTTTTCCCCCAACACTCTGGGCCAGGAATACTCTTCCCAAATGGATACCAGCCAACAAAAGCTTCATTAGCAGCTGCTGCTGCCATGGTTACTGGCAACCTTACTACTTGCCACCATTTCCAGGATCACTCATGATTCTCAGACACAAGCTCTGTGCAATAAGAGTTAAGCACCGCATACCATGGCTGAGTTAAGGAGGAAAAGTACCTAGTCAGCGCAGGTATCCTAAGCACATCAAGGTAAGAGAGCCAACCCCTGGCAACTGAGGGAAGAATCAAAGAGAAAGAGGAGGAGTTGGTGATGGCGGGACAGCTACTCTTTGAAAAGTTTTCTTAAGCTGGTCCCCAGACTTGAGGGGGAGAAAGACAGAGACAGAGACAGATACAAAGACAGACAGAGAGAAAGAGAGACAGTCAGAGACAGAGATAAAGACAGAGACAGTCAGAGACAGAGAGACAGAGATAAAGACAGAGACAGAGACAAAGAGAAACAGAGTCAGAGACAGATAGAGAGATAGAGCCAGAGAGAAAGAGACAGAGACAGAGACAGACAGAGACAAAGAGAGGAAGAAACAGAGAGAAGAGAAAGGGAGAGAGAAAGAGAAAGAAAGACAGAGAGAGAGTGCAACAGAGACAGAGACTTTCATGGGACCCCTGACCCCAACAGTCAACCTAGGAACAAGAGGGATCTAAATCACACACTATTTCTTAAGTAAAAGGGTCTGTTGCCATATGGTCCCACTGCGGCTATTAGAGGCATATTCGTATTACTTGGGTGTTCAGGACAGAAATGATGGAAGACATGTACAGGGAGAGGAGGAGAAATAAATGCTTGTTGAATTGTTGAACACACAGCTTAGGAACCAAGAAGAGAAGGAGAAGCTTCCCCTCAAGCATCCCTCATTTTCTTCTGACTTAAGTCAGTTCCAAGACAATTCTGGAGGCTTCCAGGGATAAACTGCCGCCATCTTTCTGGGCTCCAGGATGGGGAGGAAAGAGCAGAGAACCCTAGAAGGAGAACCCCTGAGACAAGACTCACATGTGTCTCTCTCCTCTGAGTTTTACAACTTCCTTCCAGAGTGTGGGTTTGAATGAAGCCCTGACAGTCACATGGGTGGACATGGGTTTATCTGGGAATTTGGGCATCGTGAAGCCATTTACATCCATGAAGGCCCCAGGATGATGTCCCTGTTGGTTTGGGCTCCAGAAAACAGGATGGGAAAACAATCAGGCTGTCCCAGAGATAGGACATAATGTTCCCTAGAAGCTACACAAACTGCAACAAGGGCTAGGCTGTTCATAGGGCCTCTCTGGTGGAAGATGAAATCCAGGGGACACTCTTCAATATCAACAAAAATCCTCTCATTACTTGGTGATACAATGGAAAGAGAGTTGGATTTGGAGTCAAAGGCCCTGGGCTCAAATCCCACTTTCCTCATTTACTGCTTGGCGCATTAGAATCTGGGAGATGATATTCCTGAGTTCAAATCTGGTCTCAGACACTTCCTAGCTGCCTGACTCTGGGCAAGTCACACACAGGGTTACTGTTTGTCTCAGTTTCATCATCTGTAAAAATGAAATGGAGAAACAAATGGCAAAGCACTCCAATATTTTTGCAAAAAAAAAAAAAAAAACCCAACTCTCTATGGGGTAATAAAGACTCAGACATGACTGAAAGAACAAAGAAAACTTCAGGAAAATCATTTTACCTCCATAGGCCTCTGTTTTTCATCTGTAAACTGAGAAGATTAAACTAGATGGCCTCTGAGGTCATGTGAAGCTTTAAATCTGTAATCCTATGAGCTACTGTATCTTGGGATCAGAAATCACAGGATGGGCTAAGAAACTGGCCACTGATAGATCAATAAAGGCCCAAGAATGAGGGAGAATATTCCAAAGTCACAACCCAGGGAGCAGTCAGAAGCTGGCCACACACAAAAAAATGACTCACATCTCAATTCATAATCTGAAGACTCTGTGGTATCTGAGCATTGGATTTAGAGACCTGGGTTCAAATTCTGGCTTAGACAAGTCACTCAATCTCTCCAAACTTCAGTGTCTTCATCTATAAAACTTGTGTCTATGTTCACTTCTACATCTCCCCCAACAATTTCCAAACTCATCTTATCTCCCTGTCTCCTTTCTTAGCCCCTTCTGCACTAAAAAAATCAAATGATACATACATATGTCAAGATGCTCCATCTAAATCCAGAGAGAGAACTACGAGAGCTGAATGTGTATCACAACATAGTATTTTCACCTTTGTTGTTATTTGCTTGCTTGTTTTTTACTTTCTTTTTCCCCCTTTTGATCTGATTTTTCTTATGCAACATGATAAATATGGAAATATGTTTAGAAAAATTGCACATTTTTAACCTTTATTGGATTACTTGCTGTCTAGGGAAAGGGGAATGGAGGAAGAGGGAGAGAAAAATTTTGGTTTTATAAGGATGAATGTAGAAAATTATATTTGCATATATTTTGAAAAAATTAAAAGCTATTATTATTAAAAACAAAAATAAAATACAAAACCACACAAAAGTCAAGATTCTGATTTTGTTAATAGAAGAACTCTACCAATAGAGGGGAAAAGGGAAACAAGCATTTATTAAGTGCCTACTACATACCAGACACTGTGTTAAACACTTTACAAATTTTATCTCATTTGATCTTCATAATAACTATTATTTTCCCATTTTATAGATGAGCAAACTCAGGCAGACAGAAAACTGAGACAATTTAAGTAGCTTGCTCAGGGTCACACAGCTAATGAGTGTCTGCAGAAGGATTTGAACTACAGAGATCACAAGAGGTAGGTTGAGCTGCATACGATCACACAGCTAGCGTGGCAAAATTTTACTCCAGGTTTTTTGGACTCGAACTCCAGAATTTTATCTACTACCTTACCTAAGATAAGGAAGTATTCTACAATAAACTGGATTTGAAATCCCCCCAAAACACAGACACATTTCCTTGTGTGTGATTTTTTTTCTTCTTTTATATGCATAGGAGGCAAGCAGATGGCAAAATAGATTTCTGGTCCTGGAGTCAGGGAAAACAGAGATCTAATGTACCCTCAGACCTTTACTAATTGTTTGATCCTGGGTAGGTCATTTACCCACACTGTCTGACTCAATTTTCCTTATCTATAAAATGGGGATAATAACAACACCTATCATCCAGTAGTGATGAGCAAATGAGATAATATTTGTAAGGAACTTTGCATTCATTGAAGTGCTGCATAAATACTAGCTGATGATCATGACCACGATGATAAGAAGGATGTGTCCTATCTCCCCACCTATACTAGATAAAATTGGAATCAGATCTCTCAGCTCAGATGCTGCCTGTGACAGTTATTAGAGATATTCATGGGCAAATGACTTCCCCTTGTTGAGATAGTTTCCTAATCTGTAAAATAGAATGTTGTCATCCAAAGCCTCTCAGGGCTGTTGAGGCTCTAAGTATATAAGTATATAAAGTACTTTGTAAAACTTAAGATGCTACATACATTTCAGCTATTAATTATTGTTACTGTTGCTGTTGTTCCACAGAGCCTAACCTTGAATCTAATAAGATATTCCAGAAATGTGTAGCAATAGTAGCATTTAAAGCCTTGCTTCAGTCTGGCTCCATGCAGCTTATCGCAGACTTTCTGAACAGGACTGTCCTTCATGGACCATAAATTCCTGCCAAATGGGCCTAATGGCCTTTCCCCATATGTGATATTCCATCCTCTCTATCAATGGAAGCCTTAAGCTGCCCCATGTGTGAAAGGCCCTCATCGGCACCTTGTAGAATCCTTAGTTTCCTTCAAGGCTCAGCTCAAACGTGCTCAAGGGAACAAAGCAGTAGGAGCTTGTTGACTTTTCTTGCAAATATAACTTCCTTACATGCAACCCACCCTGAATCCCCAAGTTTCTAATGCCCGTCCTCTGGAAATTACTTCGAATGTTTTCTCTCCCTCTCTCTGTCTCTCTGTCAGTTTCTCTATGTCTATTCTCCTTTTTCTCTCTCTCTCTGGCTGTCTCTCGGTCTCCTCTTTCTCTCTGTCTATTTCTCTCCCTTCTCTGTTTCTGTTTGTCTCTTTCTGTCTCTTTCTCTGTATGTTTCTCTCCTCTCTCTCTTTCTTTCTCTCTGTCTCTTTTTCTTTCTTCCTGTCTCTTTGTGTCTGTTTCTCTCCTTTCTTTCTGTCTTTCTCTTGCCCTGTTTCTGTGTGTGTGTGTCTCTGTCTGTTTGCCTCTCTTTCTCTTGTTTTGTCTCTGAATTTCTTTCTCTGTACATGTTGTGTATATATATATATATGTAGGGAAAGAGCTATATATATAGAAAGATATATATATGTATATGTATGTAGTCACATTACCTATGTATATATTGTGTGTATAGAGTTATACAGAAATATAGATCTATAGAGATGTCTTTCTATATATATATGTGTGTATGAGATATATATATATATTTGTGTTTTCCCTCATACATGATGTATTGCCCTAACAGATCCTTCAGAAGAGGGACTTTCTTTCTGGTTTCACATGCCTAGAACCTGGTTCAATGTTTGCTATACATAGTTTACTAAATGTTTGCCGAATGAATAAATGATCATCCCAATTGCAACCCCCAGAAAAAAACACAAGACCCTCTGTCTCAAAAGGGTTCACTCTATACCAGGCACTCAGTGGCTGCCATACAAGGTCTGGTCATCATCTGCTCTGGGTAATAAGTATTTGTATAGCGATAATTACTGCACTTGAGAAGAAAATCCCATTAAGTAAGAGTCCTGCTGAGCTGCTAATGCCAGTGTTGAACTGAAGTGAACTGGAGGTGGCTGCTCAGCAAATATCCCAGCTGATCCCAATAACAGGAGCCAATCTTGCCCTCTCCATCCCACCTCCTCTTCCAAACTTCTAAGTGCAATCACAGAATGTCGCCATCAGGAGGGGCCTTGGAGGTCATGAGATCCAACCTATACCCTAATAAGGACTCCTCCCTACAGAGTCCCCCTTGAGCAGTCATCCAGATGTCCACAAAGCACTGTTGAAGATCACCTAATCCTGCCTGCTGCTTCTCCTCAGCAAGCACACAAATCAAACCACAAGAAGGTAAAGGGAAAAGACATGATGGCCGAGCTTGACTTTAGAGAATGCACAAAAAGTACACCTGCCAATTCTCAGAAGAGGGTTAGCCCTAGGAGTGGCAGGAGGCCCACATTGACAAAAATAGCCAATGGGCTGGCTGGCTGGCTTTGTTTAACTCTACTTCTTTTACAAGGGAAGAGTTGGAAAGGTGGGGGGAAGTGCTGGGATTAAGAAATGGCAGTAAAGTTTAAAAAAAAACAGTAAAATATTCATTTTTAAACAATTAGGGTGGGGGGAGCAGGATGGGAATAAAGAATATGGGTCAATCCTCAAAAGCTGCTTCAGGGCAAGCTGGTATCCTGCCAGGCATTCCTTTTTTTCATTTAAGGGGACATAGAAATTTACAGTCACCAGGAACCTGGGAATTCCCAGTTTATCAGAGCTTCCTTTCACTTTCAAGTGACAACCTAGATTAAGGGAAGAAGCAGAGGGTGGTGGTGGGGACGATGGGAATGAATGAAATAGTGAGGGGAGGCTTCCTTTAATTTTTTAGCATTAAAAGATTATTGTTTCCTTCCCCCTAAATTTTGTAATATTTCCATCCTCCTAAAAATGGCAAAAGTATACAAATGCAAAGATAGTTTGAGTTAAATGAGAATAAAGTTTTTTAATATTCTTAGAAGAAAGTACATAAGATGTTTGTTTGTATCTTGTATGCTAAAATTCAAATCCTTTTTCCAATTCACTAATTCTTGGGTCCTGCTCTCCAAACTATATCCTGCATAGCTTGGACTCTTGAACTGGAAGAAAGGGTTCTATTGCATAGTAATGAGCACTGCCAAGGGGGATATAGAGCATCCATATATTGGAGTGTATAAAGATGTCCTTCCTATGTCAACAAAGTCATGGGAAATTACCTGGAAAGATAAGGTGAAACGGGGACACAAGTGGGGAAAGTTTAAGAAGCCCTGGAGTATATGAATTCTAAACTTCCCTTCTAGCAATGAAATCTGTGTCAAGCTATATTTTCTCTGATGGACAATAGAAAGCCATTGAAGGTTTGTGAGCTGAGCAATAATGGAGAAAGATTACACAGCTGTGTGAAGGATAACTTAGTCAGGGAAGTCTAGGGGATTATTATAGTAGTCTTGGTAAAAGGAAATAAACACTGGACTATCAGGCTATAAATGAAGAAGAAAGGACAGATAGAGGTAAGAGAAATAGAATTAAGAAACTAATAGTTTGTGTGACAGTGAGGGCAAAGAAGAAAGTCAAAGGTTTTTCAAGTTTCAAGCTTAAGAGTCAGAAAGATAATAATGCCATCCACAGAAATCCAAAAACTTGGGAAGAGAGCCAATGGAAAGGGAAGGTGGAGATAGGGGATAGATAACTACTTGCAAATGTCAGGCAATGCAAAGTCCAAGACTGGATCTCAGGGCGGGAAACGAGGTTTGTTAAGTAGAGCTTTACACCAAGATACAGAGTGAAGAGAATAAACTTTGCAGTTCAAAAAGGAATCAGAAGATATAGTGCACAGAGGGCTGGACCTGGAGTCACACAACCTGAGTTCAACTCTGAGCTCAGACACTTATCCTCTGCCTGCCTCAGTTTCTTATAAAATGGAGTTGAGAGTAGTATCTACCTCCCAAAGGTCTTATAAGGATGCAGTAGGCTATTTGTAATCCCTTTAGCACATAGTAGTAGTTAATAAATGTTTGTTCCTTTCCCCCTTTGCAGAGGACTTCCTTCTCCATGTTCATGAATATCCCTACCAAGTCAAAACACTATGGACAGAAGTGTTCGAGAAGACATGGATCTGAGTTTAAAAATAAATCTCTGAAACTAAACTGACAATAAAACATTTCAGTTCCAGTCAAGTAAAATGGAAAAAGCTTCAGAAAAAAAAAGTCATTAATAAGCATTTATTAAGCACCTATGTGTGATAGGCACTGTGCTAAGTGCTGGAGATAAAAAGAAAGATTAAAAATAGTCCTGACCCTCAAAAAGTTCATGATCTAATGGGAAAGATAACATTCAAATCACTATGGACATAGAAGGTATATATAGAATAAATTAGAGACAATCAAGAGAGAAATAAGGATTGAGAAAGGCTTCTTGTAGAAGGTGGGATTTAAAATGGGACATAAAATAAGCCAAGGAAGCTGGGAGAAAGACAAAGAACAGATGCTGACCCCTCAAGAAGCTCTCATTCTAATGGAAGTGATAATGGCCAACAACTATATACATACATACATATATATACTAATAAGTTCAAGGAGACTTTCCTGCTTTTCTCTTTTATCTTAGAGCTTCTAAATTGGTGTTACGGTTCTGTATTAGTCCCTAAAGCAATAATTGCTGGATAAAATCCAAATCACACAGGGTATCCCAAAAGTTTTAAAGCAGTTTTAAGCTTTTTTGTTTTTTGTTTGTGGTTGTTATTGTTGTTGATTTTTTTTTCTTTTTTGGACAGGTAATGGAGTAAAGTGACGTGTATAGGGACAAACAGCTAATAAGTATTAAATACCTGAGGTCACATTTGAATTGAGATCCTCCTGATTCTAAAGCAGGTACTCTGTCTGTTGATACACCCAATCAGCTCCAGTATTGAGCTTTATTAAATAAAAAATAAAAATAAAAATAAAGCTAAGACTTTTTTTAATGATGAAAACTAGACAAGCCAACAAAGCTCATTAAGAACAGATCTTGCAAGGCTAGCCTCATTTTTTTTTCATTTCATTTCATGTATTCATTTCATATTGTTTTGAAATCACAAAATTAAGTAAATGAAAAACTCAAGAAGGCAAATACAACTCGCTGGAAAATTCACTTTTTTCATTTGAGTTAGGCAACCATTAGAACAGGGGAATGCAGTGGATATATTCCTATCTACATTGTTTCAAAGCTTCTAGTAAAGCACCTCTCTACCTTCTTTCAGAAATTCAGGGCTTCTTAAATGTTTTCTGCTAATGACCCTTTTTCTCCCCCCAAAAATTTTGGGTACATCGGTACATAAAATAGATATGTAAATCAAACATTTACTAATAATAAATCATAATTTCACAACCCCCATATTCAATTATGAGACCCCTTATGGGGTCATGAATCACATTTCAAGAAGCTGGGGTCTAGAAGATAAAGTTAGATGAGTCATAACTGGTTGGATGGACTGGACTCAAAGAGCAGTTAGTTGTTCCTGGTTCAAGGTCAATGTGATAAGTCATCTCCAATAGAATACATAAGAGATTTGTGGTTAGCCCTGGGCAAAGCAGTTTTTATAAAGGACTTGGATAAAGGCATAAATAGCAGTTTTCAGCACTGTAAATGACACAAATCTGAGAGGGATAGCCAACAATGGATGACAGTGCCAGGATCCAAAAAGATTTTCACAGGCTAGATCTAACATTGGGCTGAATTTAAGAAGATGAAATTTCAATAGGGATAAATATAAAGTTCTATACTTGAGTGTTAAAAAATCAACTTCACAGTAGGGGAGGAAGAAGTTTGTCAAAAAAAAAGATGTAGGAGAGTTAGTGGATTGTAAAGTCAATAAGAATCAGCAATTTTAAAAAAAAAAGCCAATGCAATCTCAGATTTCATTAAAATAGACATCCAAGGTGGTAATTCCTCTCTAATCCATCCTCATCAGATCTCATCTAGAGCCCAGCTTTTTAAACTGTGGTTTGTGTCTCATAATTGAATGTGGAGGTCATGAAATCATGATTTATTATCAACAAATGTTTGATTTGTATATCTATTTTATATATCTACATAACTAGGATGGAAAGAGGTCACAAGTGGGAAAAGTTTAAGAAGTCCCATCTTGATAATTCTGTTCAGTTCTGAGTGCAACAATTTAAGAAATACATTTAGAATCTGGAGAGCATCCAGAATAGGATAACAAGGATGGCTAAAAGGTTTGAGAGGAAGGATGGATATAATGGCTGTCTTCAAGTATTTAAAAGACTATCATGTAAAAGAGGGAGTCAGTTTGTTCTATTTGTCCATGGGAGGACAAAGTGTAAAGGGAAGAACCAGGACTACTGAGTAGAACTTAAAAAGGAGCAAATATAAGCTTCACATTAAAATTTTCCAAATAATTAGAGCTGTCCCTCAGTGGAACAGGCTGCCTTGAAGGCCTGAAGGCTTGAAAGCAGAAGCTGGGTGACCATTTGTCAGACATTTTGTAATTAGGATTCCTATTGGATATTTTCTAACTCTCAAATCATGGATAATTCTCAGAAAAGAAAAAAAAAGATATGGTTTGATCTGCTTGTCTGCAAAGGGCAGACTTAGAAACAATAAGTAGCAAAGATACAGATTTGGGCTCAATGTAAGAAAGAATTCCCTAGTGGCCCTCTTCAACAATGAGATGATCCAAATCAGTTCCAATTGTTAAATAATGAAGAGAACCAGCTACACCCAGCGAAAGAATTATAGGAAATGAGTGTGGATCACAACATAGCATTTCTACTCCTTCTGTTATTGTTTGCTTGCATTTTATTTTCTTTCTCAGGTTATTTTTGCATTCTTTCTAAATCCAATTTTTCTTGTGCAGCAAGATAACTGCATATATATGCATACATATATTGTATTTAACGTATTTAACATGTATTGGACTGCCTGCTATCTAGGGGAGGGGATGGGGGAAAGGAGGGGAAAAATTGGAACCGAAGGTTTTGCAAGGGTCAATGATGAAAAATTACCCATGCATATATCTTGTAAATAAAAAGCTATAATAAAGGGGGAAAAATAGAAAGAACTCCCTAACAATTTGAATTATCCAAAAATTAAAACGGACAATCTTAGGAGCTGATACATTTCCCTTCTCCAAAGGCCTTTAAGCAAAAGTCAGATGACTATTTTTAAAAACCTTTCCAGATGACTATTTGTTAGATTATTTGATGGAAGGCATCTTTTTTCAGATTTGGGATGGGCTAGGGAACCTCTAAATTTCCTTCCAACTCCAGGTTTTATGATTCAGCAATATCATACACAAAAAGAAGCATCTAATCTAGACTTTGTTATGTATAATCCTTTCTCCATTCATGCCCCATACAAAACATCCTCCATGACAGCAGCATGCACCATTGGTAAATACATATCTGACTGTTTTATTCCTTGTTTGTCATTAATAATCAGAGGGTCATTGAACAGTTGTCTCTTGGGAAGCATATGCTTAGTTCTGAAAGAATTTAGAGTGACACAGCCAAGCCTTGGTCTTGGTGATGACAGCAGCTAGCTAGCTATGATGGATAGAGGGCCCTTGGGTTTGCACAATGCTTTACATATGGTACCTCATTTGATTCTCACAACAACCCTGGGAGGTAAATGCTATTATTATCCTCGTTTTTTTAAGATGAAGCTACTGAAGTAGACATAGATTAAGTTTCTTGCCCCAGGGTCACACAACTAGGAAGTGGCTAAAACAGTTTTTGAATCTAGTTCTTCTTGACTTGGAGTCCAGCAATCTATCAACTATATCAACCGGCTTCCAAATAATTTGTTGTTGATAAGTTGTTTCAGTTATGTCTAATTCTTCATGACCCCATTTAGGATTTTCTTGGCAAAACCATGGGAAGTGATTTGCCACTTCTTTTTGTAGTTCATTTTATAAATGAGGAAACTGAGGCCAAAAGAGTTAAGTGATTTGCTCAGGGTCACAGAGTGTCTGAAGCCAGATTTAACCTCATATCTTCCTGGATTCCATCTACTACTTCCCTCAAATAAGAATAACTAGCATTTATATAGGACTTTAAGGTTTTGCTATATAAATGAAGCTGCAAAAGAGGGCTAGCCAAGGAGCCAGGAAGAGCTGTTCACTAAGTAGACTTTTTTTGAATGAAAAACAAACAAACAAACAAAAAACTTCTGTTCTCACTCTTTTCTTCCTCTCTCCTTAACATATGCAATGGAATTCTTACTGGGATTTCCTCTGATGAGGAGGTGAGGGAGAGAGACAAGAAGACTCACTTTCCCTACCATCACCAACACCTACTAATTATGTATCAGTTCCTACATGACAGAATGTATATGTGCTGTCGAGGTAAATCTGGGCCTGGGTCTCAATATCCTTCTGCCTCTTCTGCTTTGTGTTTCTTTGCCTGAATATAGAAAACTAAACATCGATCCTGAGATGGATGTTTTCAGTATGGAAAGCCTTGAGTCCAAGTCGTCAGGCATTCCTGGTTCCTCAGTTAGAGGAATTTTAGCTGCTCAGTTAAAGAAATTTGAAATTTTTTCTACCATTATACTCACCTTAGAAAAGAGAATTATCACCTAGAGATTGAGCCCATGCTGTCCCAGCTGGCCAAAAAAACCATGAACTTTGAAGTAGTAGTTCTAAAAGTACAGAGCCAAATGTGGAAACTCAATTCAAGAGTTGTAATATTTTACTCCTATATTCCTAGTAGAGTATAAAAAGAGTATGAATTGCTAAATCATGTGTTAAGTCTTTGTTAATATGTACTTGTGGGGGGTTTGTGTTTTAAGCCCTTTTTCTATGTGAAGGAAATAAATAGCTGTCCTATACTTGACCTGCATTGTACACTGGATACCTTTATGATTCTCCCAAAGGGACTAGGATCCAAAATCAGTAGTTTGTCTGTCACTGATGATGTAAATAAGTAGTTATAAAGACATTGACAAATTTGTTCCATTTTACATATATTTGTTGTCCTTCTGCCACTTTCATCATCCATGAATGCTCTTGGGATAATATGGCTCATTTGGGTCTCATGTCAATCTTTTTGAATACTTGTTTTTGCCACCACTGTTTTTTGATGTGAAAGAAGACACTATTGCTGCTATCATTCTGCCATCCTGCTAGGAAGTGTTTTACAAATGATTATGTACCCTAAACCATTATTACCCTGGCCTGTCACCTTTATCTGTCAAGGAGATTAAGAGTTTCCTGATTAAGGAGAATTCTAGGTTCTTTTGCCCTCTTTGTTGTAGAACTGTTTTACATTAGTTAAAATTTTGTAGGAAATGGTGACAAGGTCAGTATCTTTTGCCTTTTCCCCCCATTTCCCACTAATAAGCCTCACTAACTCATCTGAATAGGTCAGGTTGAAAATGTTGCTACTGTTTAAAGTCACCTATTCATCTTTAGCCTTCTTATTGAGTTGATGTTTATTTTGACCTTTATCCTAACTAGTTGATGGACTAACAACACACAGAAAAATAATCCTGATGGCCTTCATTTTAATAATCAGCTATTTCCCATAACTTAAGATATAGTCATTTTGCATTTAATAAAATTTCAATTTTATATAGATTTTAATAATAAAGATCCATATATTTAATCAAAGTAGAATATTTCTTATTTTTAAAAAAGCTAGACAAGAGTAGTTTCCTCTGAATCCTGGCCCAACAAATAGGAAGATGCTTTCTGGGATGCCTGACCCTTACTCCTAAGTTCTTTATTTTAATTGTTCCATTACAGTAAATTATTTAGCATACCCTCTCCCTCTCCTAACTCACCCCCTATAGCTTCACTAACTGAACTGCATTTCCTTAGCAGCTGTGAGGGCCTCTGGTGAGCTTTTCTGTAGATGCCTCTGCTGGAATCCAGGGATGATTCCACATCATTTGAGGGAGACGAGACTAACCAGTGTTATGGAATATGGGATCATAAAGTTGCTTGGCCACACAGGCTGCCATAGAAACTACCCAGAGGACAAAAGAGAAATGCACAGCTGCAGACTATAAAAATTTCACAGCCTCAGAAGAAGCTGCTGTTTCAGTCACTGATAGTGCTCAACACCCATATTGATTAGAGAGACAAATTTACCACTGTTATTTTAAGTCCACATGTGCACTCTTTCTTGTCTCTGTCAAATTTTTTGTTTTTTAAATTCTCTTTTCTTTACTAAGTAGCTCTTTCTTGTTCCATTTAAAATAAACATCATATTTATTTCAACTATTTCTCTCAACTCCAAATCAGCAGATGATAAAAATAATACACACTTCTATGATGTCTTTTAAGGTTTGCAAAGAACTTTCCAGATGATAATCCTGTTAAATTGATGCTTTATGAAATCTCATTCCCATTTTACAGAGAGGGAAACTGAGGCTTATGAGCTCAAATGACTTGCCCAATATCACACAGTTAGTATCAGAACCTTGCTCAAAACCTAATTCTCTCCTGACCCCAAAAAGTAAAAATTAGACTTCTCCTCTTTCTTCCAGAATAATTTACTCCTGGGGCAAAATACAAAGTCTTCCCCTTTGTCACTCAGCCTACCTTAACTCTATTTGTCTAACAGTAATTTGGATTCCATCTCACTTCATTGTATAAAGTTAAATAGTTTAAGAGAGTTTTAAAAAATTACACTGAGTGGGGCAGGAGGGAAAAAGAAACCAAGACCAAAAAATAAATGATCAAATCTTTTCAAAAACAACAAAAAATTTCAAAGGAGAATGGAGTTATTCAGGGAGGGAAACACTGCAGAAGAACTGCTACATACATATCAGAGAATGCAGAGCTTGCCACTGTTTCAAATGAGCAAACAGAGATGGAAATAGAGAGGAGGGAAGCTTGGGAAGTCTTACAAACTCAGGAATTCAAAAGGACAAATGTCTGTCCATAGAACTACTTCTTCTCAAAGAAGCAGCTCTCATCAGAGCAACTATTTGGTTCTACTCTGTCCCTGGCTCTATGCTGATAGACCTGAAGAAGGAATAAACAGAATTGATGAATGTCATCAAGGATTCCAACCCTTCCCTATTTCAGAATTCAGAAGCAGAATCTTAATCCCCACGTAACCTCCCTGTCCCCTATTTGACCACAAATGGCTAGTACACTTCCGAGGACATAACTGGAGAAACTTACAGAATTGGACAGTAGAAGGTTCTAAGGGAAAATGTCTGCTTCCTAATTGTTGACCTTAGTACATAAAGTTTCATGGAGAAAAATGATCCCCTTAGGGTCAGATTTCTGTCTCTGACCTGCTGGGAGCGATGAAAATGTGTGAAAAAGTTATCAAAATATGGTCTCTTTGATTGAGAGCTACTGGATTTGCACAGGAGTGTGGGAAGAAAGGACAGACTGGCTTCAAAGGAGACAGCACGGCCCCCCTACAAATTCCCGTTCCAAAATCCACTGGTGCAATAACCTCTCTCCTAGTACAAAGGCTCTGTGTGTGTCCAAAAATCCATCATACACACGCATGTATCCTGTAGATGCAAAACGGGATGTACTATTGGTGTGGAGCAATAGACACTACAAATTTGCATATACAGAGCGTGGATAAAGCTCTAAGCACATTACTAAGCTCTGTAAATACACATGCTACCCATACACTCTGTCATCCAGCAGTGCTCCAGGAGAACTATAAAAGACATATAGTCTCTTCAAGAATTCAAAGGAAGGAGTAAGGGTAGGATGAGGGCAGTGAGTAGAAATGAGGTTTTTATTACTTAAAATAGCTAATCTCTCCTTAACCTTGTTAAAAAGAGCACACTGCCCCATAGCAGGAACAGGGGGACAAGAGTATTGTCAGCAGCTCTGTTTGGGGGCCAGTGTTTCCCAGGTCTCCCTCCCCCACGCCTCTGTCAGGCTTATCCACATCCCCTCTGATAAACCCGATCAGTCACAACCCAAGCTCCCAATATCAAAGATGTCCCAAGGCTACGCTGTGACATGTTTCATTCCATTGTTTATATGAACTGGAGATGAAGAGGGGTAAGGAGGAAAACTAATGGGTGATACCTGCCAAGGAAAGGATACTGCACCAGGACAAACAATAGGGAAAAGGAGACGGGAAGAGCCTCAACTGAGCACCCAAGACAGCCCAGCAGCAGCTCAGCAGCCTTCTTGCCCGCAAAAGCCAAATGCAAACACACCCACATGCAAATACACCCTTATTCCAAGGCCACAGAACCCCAAAATGGGGTTTCCTGCTTGATAAAGTATGTGACTATCTCCATTCCACGGGGGTGCCATAAGGATTATCTCTAAGAGATTCTGAAGCACCCTGAAAACAGAGTTACTAGATCAATTCAGCATCACATAATAAGAGGGGGGAGGAGGGCTAGGGGTGCAGGTGTGAGTGAGGATGGGGGAGCCAGGGAGCTTACAACCCTAGGGAGGGCTATTTGAATCAAGAAGAGGCAAGCAGCTGTGCTCTTGGCTCAGGAAATAACCTCAGCTCCACTGACCAATCCAATGGTTTTCTATCCAGGGCCCCAAACTGTGCCCTCCAGACTAGGAATCAAATCTAGGCTGGGAGCGATTCCAGGGGCTAACGCGGGAGACTCCCCACTGCTCCCCACTGGGAATAGACATAAGGAAAAAGGTCCCCATACTCACAGTCTCTCAGTGTTGCGCGGGATGTTTTTGGGCACGGCTCTGAGCCCCATGCCATGGCAATCCACAGTCGTCCCTGTGCAGCATTCCACACCAGGAGCCAGACCTCCGGCCGGCGCCAAGCTGAGTGGCCGCCGCTGTGGTTCAGAGCCATGGTACCCACACACAGTCCTGTTTCAGTGCCAGAAGACCGGATCCTTTGACCATTACAGTCCTAGGTTTGGCCCCAAGCACCACACAGGTTTGTGTGTAATTCCAGGTAAAAACAAGGCGGGGGAGGAAGGAGATGGGGGGGAGAGAGGGAGGAAAAGCTTCTTTCTTCTGATGCTTCAGAAGTGTCTTTCTGGATGCAAAGCCCCTTCCTCTCCCGGTAGCTACCGCACTGCCTCTCTGGATGGATGGAGTTCTCCTCTGGAGTGAGCTTATCTCGCTCTCCTATTTCTCCCCCTCTCTTTCCCTCCCTTCCTCCCTCCCTGCCTCTCTCCGTCTCCCTCCCTCCCTCCCTGATTGCTGCGAAGAGGAAAATGGGAAAGCCGCGAGCACACACACACACACACACACACACACACACACACACACACACACACACACACTCACACTCACACCCTCTCGCGCGCACACACACACTCACATCCAGCAGTCATCCATCAATCTAAAGGCACAAATATCAGCCCTGACTCCTCCTCTCCCGTCCCTCCCGGCTCTCTCCGGCCCCAGCCGCCACAGTCTTCAAACGGCCACTCAGCTCCAGTGGAGCCGCGGGCAGTTTCAAAGGTGTAACCCCGGAGCACCGCAAAGGAGGGGGCCGGGTGCTGGGGCGCTGGGGCGGGGGTGGGGCGGGCGCGCTGCGGCTCAGAGGAGGGGAAGGGGGGTCTCAGCTGGAAGTAGGGGCGACAGCCCGGGGTGGGCGCTGGAGAAGCGCGCGCACTGACCCCCACACACGAGCCACAAACACACTCACGAAAAGCCCCTCACACTGACACGCCAGGCACACAGTCCCGGGCGCGCGTTACCGGCCACACTCACAGGCGTGCCCAGGAGTGCACTCCCCAATCCGCCCAAGCGCACGTCTCTACCCAAACACACACACACACACACACACACACACACACACACACACACACACACACACACACACACACACACATTCGGCGCCTCCTGCCAGTCTGGGGCAGGGCAGGGTGACCGAGTGCCCCTGCGGTCTGTGGGAGCCGGGACAGGGGGGCTCAGCTCACAAAGGTGAGGCCGGGTCACCAGCCCCCCCTGGCTCTGGGCCCTCCTGCTCTTCGGGATGGCTCGGAGAGCTGAGGCAGACTCGGGGTGCTGCTTGGGCATCCGTTGCCTCGGCCGGGACAAATCATTAGGGCTCCGAGCGCCTAAGGGAGCCACCTGCCCCACGACGCCTCCCTCTCCCCGCCACTTCTGAAAACAAGGGCTTTGTCCAAAGGGCAAGGCAAAGGAAGCTTCGGGGCACCACCGAGCCACCTGGCCTGAGGGACCCGAGGCTGCTCTGGTGGGAAGTTTTTGTACCGAGAACCAGCAAGTTTCACTCAGCGTCCTTCTCCCCCCCCCCAAACTCTTCACCGCTGTCACCCGACCCGCACCCCCCAACCATCCTCCAGGACCGTGGTCCATTTCACTGCGAGAAAAACTAGGAGCCAAGTTAAGCTGCTTTTATTAAACTCCATCAGGGTCACTTTATTGTACAGGACAGAGAATGCCTTTTACTGGTGGTTACAGCTAACATCCTGACTGAGGGGAAACCAGGCCCTTGGGAGTTCGCAAGGAGAAGAGGATCCCCCCCTCATGCGATAGCACGCAGAAAGAGTCAGGTTAAAAAAAATTCCCACGGAGTCCCTGAAGGAGTCATGGATCATGGCTCTGGGGCTGGAGAGGATTTCAAAGGCTTCTTCTGATGCTTCAAAAGTGTCTTTCTGGAAGCTAAGAACTTTCCTATTCCAGTAGCTATAGCACTGCCTGTGGATGGATGGAGTTCTCCTTCAGAGGGAACTTATCTCCCTCTCCTGTTTCTCCCCCTCTTTCTCTCCTTGCTTCCCTCCGGCTCCCTCCCTCCCCATCTTTTAGGGAGGAGAAAACTAGCAGGGAGAGTTTAAGAACTCTTAGGATTACAAGGTGAGAACTCAGGTTGTCTGGGCAATTCTCTAGCTCAGAATTCACACCTTTAGTTCCGGCCTTTAGGGGGAGTTTACACCTTTGAACTTCTGAAAAGAAGTTTATACAACCTTTAAAAGGAGCAAGTTCATTGGTTGAAGTAATTTTTCTCACAAGCCCCGTTGAGTTCTCACTACAATCTCTGCTAGGATAAAAGAGGAGGGCAGGAGGGCAAGGAGTTAGTCTAGTCTGAGATTGAGTTGAGACGGCAGTCCCCAAGGATAACTTAGAGACGACCGGACTTTTACAATTCCAGACCTTCACAAAAAACCTTGCCCAAAATCACACAAAATACAGCAGATCTGGACTGAAACTCAGACCCTCCAATCCAAAGCCAGCTTGGTGTGTAGTGGGCAGAACACTGGGCTTGGAGTTCAGAAATCCATGCATCACTTGCCAGGTGGATGACAAGAAGTTAAGTCCAGTCCCTTTTGAAGTCTCAGTTTCCTTCTCTGTAAAATCAGACTAGAACTCTAAGGTCCCTTCCAGCACTAATAATTCATTTTCTTTGGCTTAAAATACAGTTTATTTTTTAAAAGGACAATTTGAGGAATGGGTCCTGTTGATAAAGAACACTAGTAAGAATGAATCCTGCCATTTTGCTTTGTAGATGGGAACAGAAGAGAAAGAAGGGACCCTCTTCTTCTATGTAAGAGTTCCAGGTATTTTTGTTTGTTTTGGTTTGAATTAGGTTGGGTTGGTTTGTAATATTAACAAGCAAGCTACCTCCTCATCCACTATGGGGAGGTTGTGCTTCCAACTTATTACCCAACTTCCAATCCTCAGCCTCAAGATAGCATAGATACTGCAGGTTAATGTTCTCATCCCACTCTGTTACATATTTAGGGCTTGCTTTTTAAAATTCCTTTTTTTTTTTTTTAAGTTAGCTCAGGATTGTCATGACCTTTAGAAGGTCACTTCATACTGCATCTTACAATACGGCCCTTATCATTCCTTAAAATTTTCCATCAGTCTCTCCCACACAACCCAAAAACTTATAAGGAGACATGCAGTAATACAATCAATCAGAGGTAAAGTTGACTAGTATGAAAAGTTCTTCCCAGTTACCTCTACACTTTTCTTTAACTAAATCATCTTATCAGATTTCCCTTCAGGACAAGTGAATAAAAAGATTGCTGCTTCCAAGAAGTAGCGCTGATTATTACTCTAGAAAAAGAAAATGGCTGGTATCTGAAAAGAGTACAGAAAAGAGGTTTGGGTGGAACTATTTTTGTACAGCATGGATTATGCTTTTAGAAGAATTTTTAGGGAATATGAATTATAGAATCATAGAATTTCAGAATTGGAAGAAATTTGGGGGATCAACCTGAAAAAAGAATCCTCTCTACAGCAAATGGACAAAAAGTCATCGGGGCATTGCTTGAAGACCTCAAGTGGGAGAGAGGGAGGACCACCACCTCATGAGGCAGCCTATTTCCCTTCTGGACACTTCTAATCTTTAGGAAGTTTATCTTTTGCTTTTTGGTTTTTTTTAACTAGCAAAAGTAAATTTGTTGCCTTGCAACTGTCATCCACAAATCTTTTTTGACTTTTGAGGCAAAACAAAACTTTTTGAGGCAAAACAAAACAAGTGTAGAATTACTCATTCACATGATAGTCCTGCAGATACTTCAAGATGGTGATCTTGTTCCTCTTTACCAGGCTAACATCTCCAGTTCCCTTGAGAGATGAACACATGGTATAATCTCCAGGTCCTTCATGATTCTGCTTTCCTGGCCTCTCTTTAAAAGTGAACAGAGTAAATGGACTTTGTAAGACTGCAATGGGCATCTTAGCAGTCCCCAGGACACTCTCTAGGCTGCACGGGGAATAGGGGACATATTATTTGCCATACTTTGTAGACCTTAGAACCACAAGAAGGATAGAGTATTTGTGCACTTTTCTCAGGATATGAACAAATATAAATGTCCAAAATCAGTTCAACAGCTATCACCAGTAATGTTTTCATTTGGGAGCGAGTAGCTAGTTGGGCAAGCTGAGAAAGGGTACAGATGGGTGGGGTCAGTGATAGCTTTCCCTGCTCCTGGGAAGTTGTTAGGACCCTCCAAATTGTCAGCTCTGAGACAAAGTTCTAGCTGCATTGCCTTAGTTATAGCTATGAAAATTACTCTTTAGGCTTAGGGTAAGATGATATTTGGAGTGAAGGAGAAGAAGAAATCATGTGATAAGGCATAAAAGAAAACATGAGTGTACTATCCAAACACTTTTTATGGGACCTAGAAATAAGAGCAAAGAGTGTCTCATTTTCTATAAGAAACTTAAGGAATGGCAAAATTTCTCTTACATCTGCCTTTGACCATACTCCATGTTTTTTTTTAACTTCTGGTAGCTATAAGTCAATAATAAAATAATAAGCAGGAGGTTTTTCTAGGCAATTTCCTTCTCGTGGAGTTTCTATCTTACCAAGAGTCCCAAATTCAAATCCTTTCAAATCTAGTCATAGTTCCCATTCCCAAATGAACTATAATGGGATGTCTCCCAACTCAAGATTGCAAGATGTCCAGTATATAAAAATTTGTCCTTATTTTCATGATAAAGTCCCTATTGTATTTTAAAGTACCATCATAAATATAGAGCCATACTTAAACCAGTGATCATTTTGAGTGCTTAATGCCCATTTTATATCCAAGTATCTATATTCTCCATTTTAAGGAAGATGATAAATAAAAAACTGTCCTGGTCTCAACTTTACACTAATATCAATTTCTAGCCATTAGTCATTGGTGTTTCAAGATCATTTAGTCCAAGTCATTCATTTTGCAGACAAGCAAAGTGGGACCTGAAAGAGAAGCGATTTACCCAGTTTCACACAGAGCCAAAATTGCCTCTCCAGAATCCCAATCCATGCTGTTATTTCTAAGACACCAAACTGCCCCAAATGCTAAATAGATCCCAAATGCCCTTCCCCGTGTGGAACAAATTGTGTCTGGGGCCACAGAAGGACCAGCCAAATTCCCAACTAACCTCTGAAAATGTGACTGCTAAAAGCTCACCTCCTTCTTCTGTTCAGCAGGAAGATGCCAAGAGGTAAACCGATAATAATAAAGTGATTAAGAGAGCTAAAATGCAAAAATCATGCCTGGGACTTCATTTTTTCCGATTGTTCCTCTTACCTTGACCCCCCAGAAGGACTCTTAGAATCAGGGTCCCATGTGGGGAATGTGGGAGTGATGATAGGCCAGACTTTTCCCCGAGAGACCGAGTTCTGCTACTGAGGCTTATGGAAAAAACAGGGGGCCTGGGAGAGAGGACTGAGGGAGGCGTAGAGGAGAAGACGGAACCAGCTACACAATATAATCCTGCCAGTGGCTCAAGAATACCTAAACACACCAGCAGTGACTTCTGAAATGGCTTAGCTGTCACTCATCTTTCTGGCTCTTCACAGCTGTTAAGCTCAAAGTAAATCATGTGGGAAGATGAGGGCAGCAAGATACTGTGAAAAGATCACAGACTTTGCAAGTGTAAGGACCTGGTTCTGAATCCCAGCTCTGCCACTTATGCCCATGTGACCTGGTGGCAAGCCCTTTACCCCTGGGCCTTAGTTTCTCCATCTGAAAAATGAAGGATTTGAACAAAATCATTTTTATGGTACCTTGTAGCCTCAAATCCTAGGATCCTCCCTTCAACCTTCCAGCTCCCAGAGTTCAAAGGGTGTGGAGCTCAGAGGACAGATGACAGACTGGCCTCCTCTAAGTCGTAGGAGGTCGTCCAATCATGCCCTGTGCTCAGTAGTTATCCCCCTCTTTGGCAGTTTGTTCCCCTGTTCCGGTAGACCCAAGGGTCTGGCCCAAGTCCCCATTTTGGGAGGCAGCGTTCAGTGAATGCTTCCAGCTCATTAGTGTTCATAGCACATGCACTCATTAAATAACAGCTCCAACCCTCCCCACTGCCACCAGCCCCCTCCCCTTGCTTTTTCAATTTCCTTTCCCCCCTTCCTCTCTTTGGTCTTCCCCTACATTACTTACCACCTGCTCCCTCTGCTTAGGGAGGGGGAAAGGGGGGAAGGAGACAGGCATGGCAGCTTGCGTCCCCTCAACTGCCCCTCTCTTCCTACTTCTTCTAGGAGCACCATCCATACTTTTACTACAGGTCACTCTCAGGTCACCCCCCAAAGAAAATAATCTGAAATCAAGTCCCCCCCACATACTCCAGCCCAGGATAGGGACCTCCTCCCTCTTCCAGCTAATCACAAGAGTAGGAAAGAGCACATGAATTATGAGAGAACTCCCTAAATTCTTTCTCCATTCTCCTAAGTTCTTCCATGTTTAATCCCTAGTTTTCTTTAAGACTCAGCTCAAGTGACCCCTTCTGCAGATCTTTCTTTCTTTTTTTAATAATAATATCTTTTTATTTTTCAAAATTCATACAAAGATTCATTATTCGCCTTTGCAAAACCTTGTGTTCCAAATTTTTATCCCTCCCTCCTTTCCTCCCCTCTCCCCTGGACAACTGGTAATCAATATAGGTTAAACATGTGTGATTTTAAACACATTTCCACATTTATGTGCTACATGAGAAAAATCAGATCAAAAGGGGGAAAAAAAACCAAGCAAACAACAAAAAAGGTGACAATACTATGTTGTGATCCACATTCAGTCTCCATAGTTTTCTCTCTGGATGCAGATGTCTCTTTCCGTCATAAGTCTATTGGAATTGCCTTGAATCAAGGAGGTCTTTCTTAATGGCCTAGTACTCTTTCCCTGCAAATTACCTTGTAACTATTCTGTAAAGACTTTTATGTTGTCTCCTCCAGGTAGGCTGTAAGATTCTTGAGGGAAAGGGACTGTTTTTCCACTTTCATCTGTATCTGCAGTGCCTAGGCCAATGACTGGCTTAAAATACTTTAGGACTGCTGGATCTGGCTGTTCATAATTCAGCACATCCCTCTCAGTCACTTTTATAACCACAGGCAGGATTCTCACAAAGGCTGAACAAAAGAGACCATTGGGGTTCACAAACAGAAAGACTTATTTGCAGACAGCATTTCCTTCAGTCTTGCTCGAAGTGGCTTAAGGTTGACCCCTTTTTTTAGGTCTGTAGTCCTTCACTACTTCTCCTAGTATCAGCTGGAACTTTTCATTGAAGGTATCGATCATAGAAGCAGAGAACAATGGGTCTGATACCTGGGTGGGCAACAGAGCTGGCAGGGCTTTGAAGGAGAACAAAAGACCAGAGCCTGGTTGCGAAAACCCTCGTTTTCATCATTCACAGAGCAAAAGTACAGGACCCTCTAGAGCTGTATAGGACCTGAAAGAGATTCCAGCCCAGATTCTTCATTTTGCAGAAGAGGAAACTGAGAGCTGGATGGGACATGAGAAGTTTTGGATCGAGTGCTGAATAAACCTGAGAGATACTGTGGTCTAAATCCTTCGTTTCTCAAAGGAAGATACTGAGGTCCAAAGAAACAATGGGGTCACTCTCCTTTACATAATTTTAATAGTATTTTATTTTTCCAAATACACACAAAGATAACTTTCAACATTCACCTTTACAAAGCCTTGTTTTCCAAATTTTTCTCCCTTTCCCCTCCAAAGACGGAAAGCAATCTGATATAGATTAAATACTTTTCATAATAGTTTAAGATTTAACAGTGGACCACATTTTTATTGTGTCTTAGTGTCTGTAACAACTTTATAAGGCACATAGTACTATTGCCATTATATAGAGGAGGAAACGGAGGTTCAGGGAGGTAAGGATACATTTCTATATGCTATATAAGGCAGGACTCCTGTGTGTGTCCTGAATCCAAATCCAGCATTCACGAGCCCAGCCCAAGTCTGCCATCCAGGACTCTTTTTGTCATATCTAGGGCTTTCCAGATGACCTAGCCTAAACTGTGAGATTTACAAAAGAGGGAGGTGATGTGCCGAGGATGGCACAGCTAAAGAGTGGTGGTTAGTACCAGAAGCCAGGTCTCTCCGTGATACCTATCACTGAACAAGCTGCATGGTTTAATATTAAAAAACCAGAACAAACCACTATACCAGAAGCCAAGCTATGCTGTTTGCTAGCTGTGCATCCTTAAGCAAATCACTTAATCCTTTCAAGTCAGACTTTTCTGGTCTGTAAAATGGGGAAATAATATTTGCACTGCCTAGATCAGAAGGTTGTTGCCAGCAAGGCAATTTGTAAACCATCAAGTGCTACAGAAACGTGAGCAATGCGGAACCAAGTCTATTTTGACTTTAATCTGATCCTGAGAGCCCCTCGAGGTTCTCCGACCAGAGGATCAAATAACTTGTTTCCTTTCATCCCACAGCTCCACTGCAGAAGGCAGGCTCCTGCTTTCTCCAGGCTTCTAGTTTCTCCTGTGATTTATTCCTTTAGACTCAGAATTAGCAAGATCTTTAGCTCCCAGAGTGCTGTGTAGGGAGCAAAGCTGAGCAATTTCTAAGGAGCCACTGAAACCCAGTAAAAGGGAAAGGAAGAATGGGAAGACAAAAAATGTAAAAGATCAGAGAGGGAGGGAAGGAAAGAGGAAAATAAAGTGAGAGAGAAGGATAGCGACAGATTATGCGGTCTATCGTCAGTCAATACACATATTAAGTACCTACTATGTGCCAGTCATTGTGCTAAGTGCGGGTGCAAAGGCTATGGATGCCTCTTGATGGTCCCCAAGCCCTAGCTCAGCTGCTCCTGCTGTAGAGGTACCTGATGTAAAGGGAAGATCCAGGAGCCATTTTAACCCCTCATGTCTTGGGCCCCATCTCTATACTTCTTACAGAAATCTGAATTAATCTGTTCTGCATTTTCCCAGGATAAGAATCACGATATCCTGCGTTAGCTCTTTCTCACAGAGGACACTCCATCGTAGAACAGTGCTTACGCTTATTTGTCCTGGGCTCAAACTCCCATCATATACTTAGCAGCTGTGTGATTTTGGTCAAGTTCCTCTGTCTCAGTTTCTTCATTGTAAAAAGAGAAAGAGTTGGGTTTTCTGTCCTCCAAAGTGCTTTCCAGCTCTAAATCTAGGATTCTGTGAAGTGGCTTGCCTGACAAATTCTGACAGGATCAATTTACTTGATAGAGTGAGCTAACGCAGAAGTGGGATCCTTTCCCCCACCCCCAACAGGGAAGCTTCCTCCCAGGGGATCTTGGGATTTGAGTGTATAACTGAAATCACAAGATAAATAACAGCTAACATTTACAGAGTTCTTACTGTGTACCTTCAAGTACTATGCTAAATGCTTTACAATGATCTTTATTAAGAAGTTATCTAATAAGTGATAAAGTAATAATATATAAATGATTTATCCATGTATAATAAATCATTATTAAATTATAATGATTAATTATTGATCCTCACAACAACCCTGGGAAGTAAGTGCTATTATTACAGAAGAGGGAACTAAAGTAACAGAGACTGTGACTTGCTAAGTAAGGTCACATTTGAGCTTGTCTTCCTAACTCCAGGCCCAGCGCTCTCTCCATTGTACCACCTAGTTGTCCAGGTAAGAGACTGAAGACACAGGTGCATTGAAAGGCAACCCAGCTCCAGGAGCCACTTAACTGGATCCCACGACTGTTTTTCAACAGTGTTTAAGATAAAGAGCTGATCACCAGCCAAGACATTAAATAAGCCCTTTTCTAGGAACTAGGGAAATCAAAAGAGACGAAGAGTGGTACAGAAAGTCAGACTGGAGGAAGAAGCCTGAGAAACAGGAAGAATCATAACCAGCATGTGGAAAAATGGGGTTTTGCCCAAAGGGAGCCCCATCATGGATCAGAGCACTGTACATCTAATCTCTGTGACACACACTAGCCCTACTCCTGGCCCTCCACCCCAGCCACTCTTGGGGTACCTTGGGTGCTTTCACCTGCAGCCCCTAAGGGAGTAAGAGTAAAACAGCACATTTCTCAACTTGATTGCATCCACCACTAAACTATTCTGAGCCGCTGATACCCATTTCCATCCTCAACTCTGTGTAAATAGAAAACAAATTTCTGGCTGTAGCTCCAGAAGCAGCAGAAGGCCAGCAAAAAGGGAGCTGGGAGGAAGGGCCCGGAATACCCATGGGTCAGCAGCAGCTGGGTCTAACATTCTTGGTTGCTTCTGCCGCTTTTGAATAGACCTTCCATTCTTGTCATTTAAAGAGCTCTATCTCTTTTACTTGGTGAGCTCTGAAATAATGATTCTCCCTCTCTCTGGTTATTAGAATGAAATTGATGCAGCTTAGCCTCACAAATATCTCTACCTCCCCAGAGTAATATCCATAAATTGTCTGTGGGAATACGGGCAATATTCAGGTCAGTGAAAATATACTATCTATGGCACTGTGCCCACAGCTGCCACTGTACCACCTGAGACACAACACTACAAATTTATGTTATCTAATCGTAACTGGACCTTCACTGCACTAAATAAGGCAATCCTATTCTTCTTTCCTAATTCATTCCCGATCTCATTCCCCACAGAAGCTGTTCCAAATCTTCTCTTCACTCTAAGTGCTCTCCATGTTCTCTTGATCCAATCCTTCCCAATCTCTCTTTTTAATCTCTCACTATCCACAAGTCCCTTCCCTGCTGCCTCGGGAAAGTCTCCCCACCCTGACAAAACTTTACCAGACTCAATCATCCCTTCAAGATAACTTCCTATATCTCTCTTTCCCTGCCAAATTCTTAGAAAAACGTTTTATATTCATTGTTGCCATATCCTCTTGTCTTACTTCTCAGCCCTTTGCAATTTGATTTCTGACTTGATCACTCAATTGATCCTGCTCCCTCCAAAATTACCTATGATCTTTTAATTTCCAAATTTGGGTATTGTTCTTGATTTCTTTGCCCCATTTATGCTGACTCCAGGCCTATCACTAACAACTGTGTGGGTGTTGTTGTCCAAGACTCCATCCTGGGATTTCTCTCAGCACATTCTCTTCTCAATGACCTCATTTATTCCCATGGACTTATTATCTTTAAGCAAATGACACACAAATCTATGTGAACTCTGAGCTTCAATATTACATCACCAACTGCCTATTAGTTTTTTCCAGCTGTATGTTCTAGACACGTCTCAAAATCAGCTTGCCTGAAATGGAACTCATTACGTCCTCTTATCCCCAAACCTTTCCTTTCTCCTCCCATGTTTCCAGACTTTCCCTCTCCTCAAATGCTCCCATGTTTCCAGACTCCCAAATTCATAATCTCAGCATCATCCTCAACCCCTTACCCTGCCTCACCCCACACATTCAATCCAATATTCTTCCTTCTCCCTCTGTAATAGCTCTCCCATCTGACCAACTGTCTATTCTTGGAGTCACCATCTTGGTTTCAGCCCTCATCATCTTCCACCTGGACTATTATTTCATAGTCCTCTAGACTCTTTGCCTCATATCTCTCTATGTCATCCTTGGTTCCTCCCTCCATCCTTTCACTTACTCAGTCCACTGCCAGCTCTGGTCATTTCTGTCTCCACAACCCTCCCATCCATCCTTCTCTCTCCCCTCAGTCACCACTCTCACCCAGAATCCCATCTACTCTCACCTTGACTATTGCAATTGCCCATTTGGTCTCTCCCACTCTAGTCCATCCTACACATTGATGACAATCTGACACATCATTTCCTAACTTGATAAACTCCACTGGATACCTATTCTAGGATAAAATTTAAATTCTTTCAGCACCAACCTGTTTCCAGATTCATTATGTGACTCTCCTCCCTGTACTCTGCATTCTGTTCCTCTCCTTGCTTTTGCATGTGGTCTTCCTTCACCCACCCATATATGTGCCTTTGATCCGACTATCCCCCATGACTAGAATTCCTTCCTTCCCCATTCCCAACTCATAGTATCCTTTAATTTCTTTAAGACAAAGTTCAAGGGCTTTCATGTTCATGGAGCCTCCCCCTGGGTCCCTGATGGAGAATTGGGCTTGAAGTGAGGAAGACCTGGATTCCTGTCCTACCTTGGACACTCCCCAGAGTCATCCTAGCAAGACACTCATCTTTTCAGTTTCCTGATTAGTAAAATGAAGGGTTTGTGGGGAGGGGAATAAGCATTTATATAGTACCTACTACATGCCAGGCACTGTGCTAAGTTTTACAAATACTGACTCATTTGATGTTATTTAACAACAACCTGTGAGGTAGGTGCTGCTATTATATCCATTTTACAGCTAAGGAAAACTGAGGCAAACAGTTTGAGTGATTTATCACAAAAGCAGTACTTACTGCTAGTAAATATCACAAAAACAGTAGTTATTGTTGGATTTGAATTCAGTTCTTCCTAACTCTAGGAGAGGCACGCTAACCACTGCACCAACTAGTTGTCTTAACAACTGGACTAAATCTATGGTGGTTAAATCACAATCTATGATCCTATGGACTACTTAGTCTTCTCTTTAACTACCTTGTATTAGAAAATTGTTATTTTTTTCTATATATTTATTTGGTATATACTTTATACCTATATATATATATATGTGTGTGTATATATGTGTGTGTGTGTGTGTGTGTGTATATATATATATATATATATATATATATATATATATATATATATATATATATATATATATATATATATATATATATATATATATATATATATATATATATATATATATATATATATATATAAAGTTTCTTGTTATGTCTGACTCTTTGGGATACCACTTGGAGGGTTTTTTTGTGGGGGGGAGAGGGGGGTTGGCAAAGATACTAAAATGCCATTTCCTTCTCCAGCTCATTTTACAGATGAGAAAACTGAGGCAAACAGGGTTAAATGACTTGCACAACCAGTTAGAGTATCAAGTCCAATTTGAATTCAGGTCTTCCTGATTCTAGGCAGGGTCTCCATACACTGCACCACTGCACCAACTGCCCACGTATTCTAGTCATCTCTCCCATCATAATATCAGATCCTTGAGAGCCAATTAAGTAGCCTAATTAATGAGCTTCATTCTTTGTATTTTTATCTTTAGTTGTCTTTGTCCTTTGAACAGGGCTTCAATGTTTGTATCCATTTATAGCAGAGAGAAAGATGTTCAGATAGATTGGGCAGAACTCCAGTGATAGATACTGCCCCACATACACACTCACATACATTGCCTACCATGTACCTTCATGTATCCATCAGTATCCTCAGTTACCTCAGCATCTCTGATTAAAGGGCAGAGCATAAAACTCTCCCCTTAAAAAGAACCCAAAATTCATCCAAATCTTTCTTTCCTACCAGCTGCACTGCTTGGTTTTGATTGCATCATCATTGTGCCCCTTTGGTGGGTACCTTTTGCCCCCCAGCCTTTTCACCTTCCTTCTCTCTTCCTCATTGAATTGTAAGATCCTTGAAGGAAATCTCCACTCTCTTATCATTTCCTTATTTCTTATTTTCTTATTTGTATTCCCATCACCTAGCACAGTGCCTACAATATAGTTATCAAGACAAATGTTTATTATATTGTACTATGTATGGTAAACTGTACTATATTCTGGAAATATAAAAATGAAAAATAACACAGTTCTTCCTCCAAAGGAGCTTATAATTTCGGTTTTAGAGACAGTGTTTGATATGATAATGGGACATCCACGTAGAAATGCCCAGCAGAGAACTGGAGCTGGGAATAAACAATTCAAAAGAGAGATTGGGGTTACAAAAAAAGTAGATTAAAAAGAAATAAGAAGTGGTGAAGTCTCTAAGAGAATATAGAATAGAAAATATAAGAGTAGAAGGCTGAGGTTTATATTTACAGTCAGGTGGAGCTGGCAAAGGAGACAAAGAAAGAATGGCCCAAGGTGGGGGAGAACTGGGACCATGCAGAAGCCAGGGCAGAGCAGAGTTTTAACAGGGAGAGTGGGAGAAATGTGGTCAAATGCTCCTGAGAGATCCAGAAGGTCTTAAGGAATATGGAAAAGGCTCCGTAGAGCTACTGAGAGAAATGGGATATGAAGAATAAGAGACAGTATTAAAGTTCTAAATTCAGAACATAGTCAATATAGTCCTGTGCCTTTCCCTAGCAATATTCAGCAGCTAGAAGCAGAGAAAACAAATGGAAGGGATGTCCAGGAATGGTCAGGGACATAATGGGGCCAGGATATTTTATGGTGCTAAAGAAAGCATTACTGAAATAGCCACCAAGGGGTAGAGGTCAAACAAAGAGGGAAGAGAAACCAGGGGAGGCCAGTGGAGGAGGAACAAGGAAGGGTCAAGAGACCAGAGCTCACCATGAGAACAAAGAGAAAATTCAATAGTGTGAGGCAGTGGAAGAGATAGAAGATTAAAAGGATGATGGCAGAAAGAAAGAACTTTAAGGTCAAACTCTTGGAGGTGAAGCAGTTCCAGGGAGTGGCCGTGACAGAGAATAAAAGTTAAAGTGAAATAAATTTATATAAGTTATTATGGTGAGGTCAAAGAAGCCTAAGGTAAAGGTGGTCATGAAATCATATAATTAAAGAGTTTGAAGGGACCTCAGAAGCCATTTACTTCAACCCACCCACAAAAGGATTCACCTCTATAATATACAGGGGGCAAAAGGACAGGAAGGTCCTTATTGATCTCAATAACCAGAACTATTGGAGAATTAAATTCTCACAGTCCATGGCTGTATCAGAGAATCAAGATGTCAAGCTCTTACTATGTGCTAAAGAAAAAGTAAAAATAGGGCCCCTTTCCTTTAAAAAACTTAAATTCTAATGGGAGTAGATAGCATTAAAAATTTAGGAAAATAATAAGATGTACAAAATAGTAAGAGAAATGAAGGCATGGGGCAGGAGGGGTTAAAGACCACTGGGAAAGGCTTTCTGAAGTAGATAGGATTTCAGTTGGGTCTTGAAGGAAGAGAAACTAAGGATTTTAGGAGAGAAAACAAGATATTTTTAGGGGTAAAAGAGTAGAGCATTTCAAACATGGGGAACAACAAATGGAAAGGCAAGGAGATAGGAGATAGACTGTTATATTCAAGGAATGGCTAGAACTCTATTGTTGCTAAAATGTAGAAAGTAACACAAGTTGGAAGTGAAGAAAGCCTTCTTTCTAGCTGTTGAACTGAATCCCACACCTGTTCTCAATCAAGCAAAATATCCTTAGACTTTCCATTCCATTCAGCAAACATTAATTAAACACCTATTGGATACAGAGCACAGAAGCTGAGAAGATAAAATTTTAAATAAAACATGGTTCCCGCTCCTGCTGACACCCGATAGGGAAATATTACACAAAAATAGATAACTATAATAATACATGATATAGCAGATAGAGAACTGGCCTTGGAAAACCTCTGTACCAGTCTGACATAATAGTCATATGACTGAGGGAAAGTCACTTTCTTAACTTCCCAGTGCCCACAGGAAACAGTCTAAGAAATAAAGTAAATTTCAAAAATGCCCAATAAATCAGTCTTATAAGCTTTAGATTAAAGGTGGAAAAGTCCTTCAAACTGAGGCAATGTTGCATAAGAATTGTGTTTGGGTAAATTATCAAGCTAGAAAACATGAATGATTAAAGAGTGGAGCAAGTGTGACTTCCCAGCATATCCCTAAGGAAAAACTTGCTAAGAGATAGGGGGAGGAGAGACAGACCTCTCCTCAGCTTTGATACCCTCCCCTTAGCCAAAGGAGAGCCTTGAAAGCTTGGAAAGGCCCAAAGGATATTGGATTTTCCATCTTCCCATCAGTGTCACAGTTTCATCCTTGGAGGGGCATCAGTATCTGAAAACAAATAAATAAAAATTTACTAAATTAAGGGAAATGTTTGAATATCTCACAAAATGGGAAAAAAGGAGAAAATGATTTTTAGCAACCATGAGCTACGAGTTGTCCATTTGTTACATGTGCCTTCTAAGCTTGAGTCCACTTCTCTCTTCATTCTGAATGTATTTGTGGAAAAGCGTGTCACACACTTTTGGAGGTGATACTTTATACTAGTTATTCTTACAGTAATTTTAGTAGTTGCTTTCTAAAATGGATATCAATAAATATCCCTTTCTAAAAATTATGTAAAGCTGGCTCAGCATATCATTCTCAACACTTAGTTTTAAGGGGGAAGCACATCAGTGGGGGCTCAAGTCCTCAGAGCTACCTCTAGAACCTTGTGGGAGAGTTGTAGGCAAGCTCTGTCCAATTTGGACCCAATTGGATGGTAGGAGTGGGAAAAAGAAATGTAAGCTTTATGGGTTACATTATACATTGAAGAGAAGGTGCCAGTCTACCTTGGTAGTTCTTCTCCCTATTCCAAATAAGCCAAATAACAATATTTTTTAAAAATTCACTGAAGAGGTGTGACATAAAGCTTGTTACCAACTAAGGGATCGCTTTCTGGAAGAACTGTAATTTTTGATGTATTTTAAAGAATTGACGTTCTTGTCTACAACAGATAAAGGAAATGCCTGGGGGAGGATATTCTAGATATAGGAAATACTGTGAGTAAAGAAACTGAGGAGGGAAAGCACAGGACAAAATATGGTCCAGTTTGGTTAGAGCAGAGGAGAGTTTTATGAAAAAGGCTGGAAAGACTGAATATCACCCAACTGCAGAGGGCTTTGAATACCAAATCAAAGATTTTTAATTTCATTCAATGGGCAGTAAGGATGTTGGAGCAAAGGAGTAACACTAATAGAATTTATATTCTCCTTGAAGGCAGGGACTATTATTTATTTTTATCTTGGCAAAAATAAAATGTACAGAACAGTCCCCTCTGAACATTTGAGGGCTTTTTCTTGGCAAATATACTATAGTGGTTTGCCATTTCCTTCTCCAGCTCATTTGACAGATAAGGAAACTGAGGCAAACAGGATGAAGTGACTTGTCCAAGGTCGCACACTTAGTGTCTAGGTCAGATTTGAACTCATGAAAATGAGTCTTTCTGATTCCAAGCCCAGTGCTGTATGCACTTCACTCCCCAACTGCTCTCTTTCAATTAGTCACTGAACACTTATTAAGCGCCTACTATGAACAAGCACTGTGCTAAATTCTGAAAAAAACAAAGTTCTTGCCTTTGAGGACTTCACAGTCTAGTGTGGAGAGACAATATGCAGACAATTATATACAAACAAGCTATAGACAGGATAAATTGGAGATAATCAAGAGAGGAAAGGAGCTAGAATTGAGAGATCAGGAAAGGCTTCCTATAGAAGGTGGGCTTTTAGCTGGGACTCCCAAAGAGCCAGGAAAGTTTTCTAGACTGAGGGGAAATGTCCACAATCAGGGGATGGGATGTCTTGTTTGAGGAAGAGCAAGGAGACCAGTGATGACTTTTACACTAGTGACTCAGAGCTTCCCCGCTCTCCATTTCCTTACCTACCAACGGAGGGCTTTGGATTAAGTATCTCTGAGGTCCCTTTTAGCTGTAAATAGATGATCCTGAGACAAGAGATGGAGGTACTCCACTGCAGTGAGTTTCCGGTTCTTGTTTTGTCCAAGGCAACTTGACAGGCAGAAGCTCAGCTTTCAATATCAATATATCACCCGGATTGTGTTTGGTCTGTCAGACTTCCTCGCCCAAGGGATATTCTCATGGTACAAAAAAAAGTCAGACAAAAAGAGAGCAGCTTGAGGTGTTAGCTGCCCTGAATTACTCGAGAGCACAAATGAAGAGCTTTAATAAACGTGGTGATGGGCTGACAGAGCAGCACTTAAATGCTTGCTGACTCACAGATGCGACTCCCCTTCCCCACCTTCTCTCCCTGGCAAAGGCAGAGAATTAGGCTACCTGCTAGGAAACCTGTGACAGGAAATTCAGATGGATGGGATTCACCTGGCACTATCTCACTTTAAACAGAGGTCACTTGGGACCAATCAGAGGAAATTTCAGCTCCTAAAAAGCCAAGGTCTTTGAATTCTGAAGTATCCTTGGTTTCTCTAGCTACCCGTTCCCCCAGCTCTGCCTCACCTGGCGCAGAGCCATTCCTTAAACCTCTAAATGAAGAAGTCTTTGGAGCGATAATTTACTGTTTAATAGACTAACTTTCCATTCGCCATTGCCAAGTCCACACACGTATTTCTCCCTGGTGCCATACAGTGAGTCTCATCGGCCCTATAACTGTGCTCCCTGCCCAGAATGATGGAGTTCCCAAGCCTCTTCCCGGTGACCTTCTCTGGAGGGACCATTTGAAAAACTTGCAGGCCTTTGTCTGTTAGCTTTATTGTCGGAGGAAGTGCTTTGTGGATTGAGCTCTGTTCCCATCAGTTCCCATTGGGGCTCACTTCCTGTTACTCTAGCACAGATGTGGTACAAGCTCCTTCTTCCGGAGGAAAAAAATCAAGGCAGGATCAGTTGCTGCAAAAGTCAAGAGAGATGGAGGAAGCTAGTGTGCTTCAGCAGCAGGATTTGGTCTCTCCTTACCCTCCTTTGTTTACAGTTTAGTCTGCTTGGGAATGGGATTTAGCCCAATGGGCTAAGGAGGAACTTGGACTCTCCTAAGCTACTGTCAATCATGACTACAGGCCATTGCTCCTTATTTCCCTCTGAGTTTGACAATCTTCTGTACTATATCCCACCAGAATTCTGCAGGGTAAAGATCATCACCCATGGTTGTTGGGCTCTCATTCAAGCATTCAATTTAATAAACATTTATTAAGCACCTATGTGCCAGCACTGTGCTAAGTGACCAAGATACAAATAAGAAAAATAAAAATAATCCCTTCTCTCAAAAAGCTTATAGTCTAGTGGAGGAAGACAACACACAAAAAGAAATTCAGGATTTTAAAAAGAAAATACTATCATTCCTCATTTTTTCTCTTGGATCACACATGTGATTTCACTGAAATAGAACAATGATTTTAAGCTCAAATAGGATCTCTGCAGGCCACATATTGACATAGAAAATCCCACATGTTTATATGTATTTTTTTTAAATTAATATATTAATGCATTAAAATCAGAGAGGATCTTCCTTTTAATCTGGTACAGGCTACACTTGGGAATATTATGAACCTCACATTTGATTAATCTTGGTTAGGAAGCTCCTGGTGAAGAAAAATCCTTCCAATGCTGACCAGCAATTGATCTAAAATTTCAAATCTTGAGAGATTCCTTGCTGTGTACCCCAAAAGACATGCTTGGACTCTAGAGGCAAAAGCAGAAGCAGGCAAACTAGGAACAGGACTGGTCACCACCACAGAGAGGCAACAGGTTATTCTTTTTAACTTACTGAGACTCCCATAGCAAGAGTATTTCTTTTGTCGTGAATCAAATTGGTCTATATTACCATGAAACTTCTGGTGGACAGCGACCCACTGGCGTTCCAATCTTCAAGTCTTGCCTAAATTATATGCCTTGTTCCTGAGCTGCAGCCCCTTGGACATCTTTAACGAATACTGAGTATGTATGGGTCTCTGTATGACTAGAGTATGTTTTTGTGTTCTCTCCCTTTAAGGAAACAAACCCCATACTTTCTGTGCTCCACTCCTAAACCTCCTTCCACAGCTCTATCTTTAGCTTCTTTTTAATTTTTAAAAATGTATTTATTATTTTTTATCTTCAAGTTCTTAAATAGCAGGAGAGGGAATGATTTATAGAATTATTTCTCAAGGGGTAGAAGTGGGGAAAAAGTCACATTCTTTTCCCTATCCCTCTCTCAGCCTCTTAATCAGTTGCAATTAAACTTCTGGAATGGTGTTAAGAGCAGAGTGAGAGTTTAAGAAAAAGGATCCAAAAGCAGAGACAATACTCTGGTGTTATCCAGGAAGGTGGAAACTCAATTATCCCTAGCATTGCCCTTACTACCGAAGATTCTGGAATGGCTTGCCATTTTCTTTTCCAGCTTATTTTACTGATGAAGACACAAGATTAAACACCCTGGGTTTTATTTGTTTGTTGACTATATTAAAAAAAAAATGCCATTCTGTTTCATTTCTTACCTAGCCTTTATTAATGATTGGGTGTTGCCTCAGTCAAACTGAGACCTGAAAAAGCATCCTGATCTATATCTGGCCACTGGACCCAGATGGCTCTGGAGGGGAAAGTGAGGTGACCTTGCCCAGCCTTCCCTCATTCAAATCCAATTCACTTGCATGTTATGGCAGCCCCTCCCTGATGTCATGGTCCTCTTCGAGAATGAAAGACAATTTACCTGATTAAAAAAATAATAATAATACAAACCGATGAAATGAGAAAATTAGGGAGGCTCTGGGGAAGAGAAAAGAGCTGGAGAAAAAAAGATCACCAGTGCCAGCTAGTGGCTATCTGATAGACTACAAGAGGATAAAAGGAGTAAATTCTCTTGCTTATTCCCTTTGGCAATGATTTGGTTCCCCCACTCTTCTCTTAACTTCTTTTTGACTCTTTGTTCCTTTTTTTATTACAAGCACTTTTTAAAGTAAATATGCCCTTCCCTCAACACAATTTAGCAAATTAAAAATAAAAAACCCTTCAGTATATCATTACACAGCTCAGGAAAACATTCTCATATTAACCATGTCTGAAAATGTCTATCTCTTTCTATACTGTTCATTACTTGTCAGGTAAGTATCATGTTTCATCATCATTCTTTTGGACTTGTAATTTATTGTTTCATTGATCACAATTCCAAAGTCTTTCAATGTTATATGATGTTATCTGTATAAATTGTACTAGTTTTGCTTACTTTGCTCCACATCATATCATACAGTTCTTCTCATTTTCCTCTATTGTCCATTTTCAATCAATAAACTTTTTAAATTAAACACTATGATAAGTGCTAGGGAGGTAAAAGGAGACAGAAACTTCCTCTGCTCTCAAATAGCTTATTAACTAAAGATTTCTTGCAAACATTTATTATAGCACAATAATATTTAACTGTATATTGTTTAGCCAATTACCAACAGGACATCTCTTAGTTTCCAATTTTTAATTAATATGAAAAGAGCTGCCACAAATATTTTTGTTCATAAAGATCCTTTTCTTCTTTCTCTGATTTCCTTAAGGGCATAGACTTAGTAATGGTATATGGCTAGGTCAAAGGGTATATACACAATTTGGTAACTGTCTGGGCAAAATGCTTTCCAGAATGTCTGAATCAATTCACAACTCCACCAACCATGTACCTGTTTTCCCATAGTTTATTTACCTTCTAATAGATACTTAAGTCAGAATAAGTCAACTCTACTCACACATGGAAGGCTATGACTACTAGTTTGGATGAC
Source organism: Sminthopsis crassicaudata (assembly GCF_048593235.1). Classification (NCBI taxonomy): domain Eukaryota; kingdom Metazoa; phylum Chordata; class Mammalia; order Dasyuromorphia; family Dasyuridae; genus Sminthopsis; species Sminthopsis crassicaudata. Next base: position 610,250,267 of record NC_133618.1, read on the forward strand.
TTCTCACTACATCGTTCAGCCTGAATTTTAATTGAAACTGATGAGATTTGGAAAGGAGATAGCTTAAGATCAAAAATACCAATAGGAAATTCCTTTTTTGGGAGAGACTGAAGGAGATAACAATAGAGAATTTTTGTCTTATTTACAATAATAAGAAAATTCCTGTCTTATTTACAACAACAGAGAATTCTTGTATTATTGACAAATATCTCCGGAACCTCTTGATAACATCCCTGCAAACATTGTTTTGATGACTCTAGTCATCATGTATGTATAAGGAAGGCTGAAAAATGAAATCTTTGCATTTGGTATATACCAGCCAAATGCCCGTCAACTGACGTCCCCCTTTTCAGGCATTTTGGGTCTTCCTGAAGGCCAAATGCCTGTCTATCCCTTTACTATCAATAAAGATTTTGTTTCCATACAGCAGTAAGTAGCAAATTCCTTTGCTGCCGAACCCACCCGTGGTTACTTTGGGGAAGGAAGGAGAGAGAGAAAAGGAACTGACCCATCTCTGTTTAGAACCTCAGTTTACTCCTCATCAAAACCACTTATATGTAGTCATTCAGTTCTCTAAATCCTGGCAAGGATTTAGTCCTGGCATAGGACTAGAGCTATCTCAACATCCCATTTGTAATTTGGGTGTCTGGCCAGGCAGCCTGTGGATGTGGTTATGTGGCAATGTATTTACCTCTTCCTTACATTAACCTGGTCCTGAGGATCAAAATTTAACCTATTTAGTACCATTATTTTAGGGACCTGGGATCAGAAATGGAAAATAGGTCCAAATAAGAAGATGATTAGATTTAATCTAATCAGGAAATTGTTTCAATATTCTATGACTTCCCCCTTAAAGCCACCTGGATCTTAGAAATGGAAGGAAGAAGTCTCCTAGCTCACAGAATTCCTTTCATTAACATCCCAGGCAATCGCTTATCTAAACCATTTGAACACTTCCAGGGACAGAAATCTATTTCTAGGAGCAATCTATTCAAAATTTTGTTACCTTTGTTATTAAAAAAGTTTTCTTTACGATAAGTTAAAAATCCATCTTCTTTATAACAACCTTCCCAATATTTGATGACATCTCATTTTTCTTTAGTCTTCTCAAGATTATATAGATCCCCAGTTCTTTCAGCAGTTCCTAGTATATTAGTTTCTAGAGCCGTCATTATGTGGAAGGAAGTTTATAATTACCTAGAGGGAAAAATTTAAGGAAAGCAGTATGCCATCTCCAGCTTTCTCCATTTTTTCTCTTCTTTCATTTCCTTCCCCTTTATCTTGAATAATTGCACAAGACTTGCGCTTGGCAAGTACATAGCCAACTTTAATCATGGCAGGTCTTTGTAAACTGGTGAGTTTTCACATATAGTCATTTTAAAACAGAATTTATATTAATAAAATCTTAAAATCTAGATAACTCAAAATTTGTCCTCCATCACTTCCCAGACATCTCCACAACCATACTGATTTCACTCAAACCCATCTCCATGCTCCCATCTGGAACGTTAGATTCTACCCTGAGACACCAGGCTCTGGTAAGTAAGCTTTTTCCTTCTTTTCATTGAGAACTAGGACTCCTTGTGGCCATTTACAAACCATGTCACCTCCCCATCCACCTTTTCCAGCACCTGTTTATAAATTATTTTCTCCTAACAGAATGTAAGCTCCTTGAGGATAGGGCTTGCAAATCTTTTTGTTTGTACATGGTAATCCCCAGTGTGATTTAGGAAGTGACCTCACAAAATTTAGGTCTTATGTCCATTTGAAGGTTTATTTTGGTATATAGCAAAACCTATTTTCTGCTGGCTTGCTTTCCAGTTTTCTGTTTTTGTCAAATAGGGAACTTTTATTTCAGTAAAAGTAGTATACACTAAGTATCCTTAGCTAGGTCATTTAGTTTTCTCAAACACTGGACTACTGGAACTTGTTTACCTAATCTGTTCCACTGATCAACTTTTCTAATGTTTAACCAGCACCAAATAGTTTTCAGGCGACTGCTTTATGGCAGTGTTTGAAATCTGGCACTGCTAGGCTCCCTTCCTTCCCAAGTCCCCACCATTATTTCCCTTGAGATTCTGAACCTTTTGTTCACCAGATGAATTTTGTATTATTTTGTCTCCATCTATAAAATAGCTCTTTGACAGTTTCAATGGCATGGCAATAAATCTGTAAAGTAATTCCAACAATATTGCTGGGATTTTTTAACAGTTCAAGCATGAGCAATTAATGTATCTCCCATTATTTTTTTGATTTTTTTCTTCTTTTATTTCTATTAAATGTTTTGTAATTGTATTATTATAAATCGTGAATAAGTCTTAGTAAACAAGGTACTTAAGAGGCAGCTATTTGGTTCAGTGGATACCGCATGGATTTTAGAGACAGGAATACATGAATTCAAAACCTGGATTTGGATCCATGTTACCCATATAATCATAGCCAAGTCTCTTAACCTTGGCTTCCTCATCTGTAAAATGGAGTTAATAGCAACTACCTACCAGTTGTGGCAAGGATCAGATGAGATAAACTGAGATGCCTATCATTTTGCAAAGCTTAATAAAGTGTTATGTAAATACAGGTTACTATTTTCTACATTTTAGAGTTACTTTGAATGGGATTTCTTTTTCCCTCTTCTTGATGGCTTGTTAGCAACACAGAAAAGTTGATGATTTTAATGGACTTATTTTATATTTTGCTACTTCACTGAAGTTATATTTCAATTTTAAGTTGAATTTCTGCGTTTCTTTAGGTGCCATCTGCAAGTAGCAGTAATTTTGTTCCCTCTTAGTTTATGCTTATTCCTTCAATTTGTTCTTGCCTTATTGCCATAGTTACCATTCCCAGGATTATATCAAATAACTGACTGTGAACATCTTCACTTACCCTGATCTTACTGACAAGGTTCACTTCTTTACCATGCTTTCTAGTTTTTAATAAGTGTTATATTTTTGTCAAAAGCTTATTCTACATCTTTTTTCTCCTGAGATGCTCTATTATCTTTAGGCTTTTCTCTTTTTTTCCACTTATTCTTTTTTTATTTCTTTGTCCCAACAAAATCTGTCCTTTTATTTGATCAGGTACTAATGGACTATCTGATCTATGTTTTCTTCTCTATCCCCATTTGGTTTTTTGCTATTATCTGTTCCTTAAGTATTCTTTATTAACATTTCACATTAATAGGACTTTACAGTTTATAAAACTCTTAACTCGAACCAACCCTTTGAAGTAAACAGTGCAAATAATACTTTTGAAAATAGAACTAAGGGACAGCTAGATGGCACAGTGGATAGAGCACCAGCCCTTAAATCAGGAGGGCCTGAGTTAAAATCTGACCTCAGACATTTAACACTTCCTAGTGTGTGACCCTAGGCAAGTCACTTAATACCAATTGCCTCAGGAAAAAAAAAATAGAACTAAAGCAAGAGAATTTGAGACTTTCTTCTTTTCACACAGTTGAGCTGGGACTCAAAACTCTATTTGGAGAGCTTTCCAAATCTATGACACCCTGATGCTTCTACTAGGCTCTCCAGTAGGGCCAAAGAACCCAAATGTTTAGGTGTTCAATAACAGCAGCAATAGACTGGCTAGAGAAGAGGATAAAGGGTTTCCCACAGCATTTTGGGAAGTGAGGTGAGAAGATAAAGGTTTTCTGAGTGAGCAATAAAGGAGAGAAGATTGGGAAGAGTTCTTTTGAGCTCTAGATTCAGGATAATGCAGATTGGAGGAAAAAATGGAGCCATCAGTAACCTGAATTTTAATTTTTGTCGGTAAAAATGTCATATTTTTATCATTGCTACAATGTATATGTTTCTTAATGAATACAAGTATCTATAAAAAGGATGGAGACAAAGACTGTGATTGAAAGGGGACAGAAACAAATGTGTTTATAAGTACATATGTGTTTAGTTCCTAGTCACAGGAAAACAAAATTCAGAACATTATCTTTCACCAAGTACAGATGAACTCTTTCAGATTCTCCATTTCCCAATGAGCCTTGCTAGCCTATAAACAAGCAAGCTCAGGTGCTGCTTTCACAACTTGTGGTAAAGACCCCACACGATAAAAAACAAAATGTCTTCCCCTTCACCAAAATAGCAGAAATGAACGTTGCAAAAAAGCCAGCCAAGTCTTTAGAGAGCAAACAGAAAAATTTAATCTTTGAACATTACAGAAACACAAATAAAGGAAATTACAGAGACCATGTTACATAGACTTGTTTATTTACAATCACACATTTAGTGGAATGAGAATGGATTTTTGTTTGTTTGATTTTTAGAAAAACAGAGAAGCCTTTTTGTTTTCCAAAAACCTTAGTTATTACTGGTTCTTTAACATCTGTAAAGGCAGCACTTTCTGTGTAGGAAAGCTCCTAAAAGGTTGAATCGTGTTATTTTCCAACAGGTTTGAGGCAAAATTCTCTAGTTTTTTTAAGGCCGTAATGCTGGCTGTAGTCTCATATACCAAGGTTTCTATGGCAACTTGGGCTATTCTGGGCTACACCTATTCAATGGCCCTTCAATCAGCACTATATTGTTCAAAGGCCAAACTAAGATGGTGGGAAATGCTGAATATTTTTATAAAGCTGTTTAGATTATACTAATTGCCAAAATCAAATAAATTACTGGCTTAGAAAGGTTCTTGGATGCTCTGAAACTCAGGAAAAGAAAATCTTCCTAGCACTGGATAATATGGTAGTATCAATTCAGTTCTCATCCAGGACATTCCTTCTGAGGAAATAAAGGAAAATGTTGTTCTCAGGCTAACTTTTCCCAGCATTCCTCACTACCTGGACATTCGCAACTGAGGCAATCAGCTCCATAGGAGCCTGCATGGAGCCCCTGAGGACAAGCACAGTGATGGAGGATCTAACAATGTGGCACAGAATGTAAAAGCAGAAAGAGATGTCCGCTGCTAAGGCAACTTCCTCAATTACATCCCGTAGCACAATTCAAAATGATCACAAATTCAACCAGAAAATGCTATTTTCAATTGTATCCTAAATCTTTAGAAGAAATTAGGTGGAAATGTTTGTTCAGAGTTGGTAAAGCTGGAGAAGAGAATGACTCTACAATTATAGACCAATACTAGGACTGGGCTCAGTGAACTCAGGCTTGCTGAAGGAGGTTCTGGTGGCCACAGCCCAGCTCCAACCAGAACTCCCAAGGGCTGAGCCAAGGAAACCACTGTCAAATCCGCATTCCTTCCCCTGCTCTACTTCTACTCTAGAGTAGTTTCAAGAGGCCAAACTGGACCCTTGCTTCAGAACTACTTCCTTACTTTCCCGGCTGCACAGGCCCACACAGAAACAAAAAAGGCTCAGAAAAACCCTGGCGCCAGGACTTCTCCATTTATCCATCAATATCATCCATCTCTCAAAGAACAATAAGAGTGGTCTGCATTTTCACACAAATATACTGCTTTGAATTGGAATCATGAATAAACATTTTAACTGACCTTAGAAGGAAATAAAATACATAACAGAGCAAGAGACCGGTCTGTAAAAACTACTTTAACACAAGAAATACGGATAGCAGAGTACATATAAACGTAATAACTTAAATATTACCCCTTGCCCCTCCCCCCAAAAAGGTGTGTCAAATACAGACTTTGGCTTCAATACAGAACATATCTTCTCAATTCCAAATGGGAGATGTCATGTTATGGCAAATGATAAAGGGCTGAGCCCCCTTTTTTTGCACAGAATTTCACCAATATTAAGTCAATCTAGTATCACAAGCGGGGAGGTTAGCCCCTCAAATGCAAATAACACCTGGACCTTAACTTTTGTGAGCAAAATGACCCATGATACCCTTAAGGCAATAGAATGATAACAAGTTAATAACACAGGAAATGCCTCACCAGTTACACAAGTTACATTGCCCACGGGAGTGGTTAGGAATTACTCTTACATTACACTGGCAACACCCTCCAGAAATAATCTTCACCCAAACAACTAATCATATCAATCACCTTTCACAGGCAGCCCCAGAAATAACTAATCGCCTGGTAGACCAGAGGGTGTCCCACTGCCCCTTTGCCCTTCCAACATGGTGTTAGGCCACACTGCCTAGGCTCTCTCTGCCCTGGGTTAAAAGAAGACTAACTTTTTAAAAAGGAAGAGAAAGAGGAGGAAGAAGAGGAGGAAGGAGGAGTTATGTTTTAATTTAATTAAGTGGCAAATTAACTGGGCCCATTTGGATTTGCTGATATCTCACTAAGGAGGATGATTATTTTGTTTGTTTTCAAATGAGGGAAATGTCAGAAATCAAATATAAAATTTGGGGTAAATTATGAGAAATTTTCTCCACATAAAGTCCCCTTCAGATGTTTTATTTTACTATGTTCCTCACTTCATTGAAACAAAGCTTCTTACTTGTCTTCATTTCTACAGTTACAGTAACCAAATAGAGACCCAGAGCCCAGGAAGGTGGAAGGTAGGCTGGCACTTAGGCTATATACAAATACTACTCCAACAACAGGGTAAACTTTTATTTAAAAACAGCAGTTTTTACTAGTTTAAGTAAAACCTTAAACCCAGCTACTTTGGCACTAAGAGGCAATATGAAGTCAGTTTCTAAGAAAGGTGTTTGCTTTGTTAATGATTTATGCAAGTTCAATTCACAGGCCATGACAGCTCACAATCATACGTATACGCATTTGTGTGCATGTGAGCCTCCCACTGACCACCTACTTCATTCCACTCGTGTCTTTGGCAGCATCTCTGAAGAACCCTGCATAGTCCCCTAATGAGGAGGGATAGCATTAGTATAACAACCGTTCCTTTCAGCGCTGGAGATAGGCACCGATTTCCCACCATTCCAAGAGAATGCCCCAACACCCCCAACCTGTTCTTGGGAGCCAGGAGAACCGAGGGGACACAATGGGGTACTTCTACCTCCCCACACAACTCCTCCAATTCTCAACAACAGGCAAGCTGGCTCTATCCTGCTCACAGGGCAGAGCTACCACATATAGTCCACTGGTCATCTATTTTAACAGATCTCCTGCGGGCTGTCAGCAACTTTTCTGATCTCTTTTCCAGATATTTGTCACAGAAACAAAAAAGGGCAAAGGTTCTAAAATGAAAACCGAGATGTGTGTTTAGGCAAAAGAGAACTAACTGAAGAGGAGAGAAGCCTAGTAACCATACAACTGTAATGATAAGAAAAAGGAAAAACAAGGGGAAAAGTATTTGATAGTTTAAATGGAAATGGAAATACACAAAATAACCAAAATATTTATTATATACTAGAACATTTATGCAAACTGTTGTTGGTTTTTTCATGCTTTAATTCAGAGAAACATTCCAATCTCTGGATCTCAAGAAAATATTCCAAAAAGAGATTCCTGAACAGCCTCAAATGAAGTTATAAAGATTGAAACAAGGAAGATGAAAGCTTTCCACAATCCCAGGAAGATTCTTCCTGAAGAAAAAAGTGGAAGGTCAAATGACATTTTAAAAAATGGCTCAAAGCCTCACAGATTGAGGCTTTTATATTATAAATGAAGGATTTTAAAGAAGAAAATGATGTCTTAAGACAAACAACAACAAAAAAGTCAAAAATATCAATACAAAAATAAATTTGCCAATAACCATAGAAAGCTTGAGGCAATATTTAAAAGATGGATACTGACAGAAGAACATAAATATCAGCTTAAAAAAGAAGTTACTGAGCTGCTACATTGCATGAGCTCTTAAGCCCACTTTATTCAAAGTATTCATCCCATTGTGTAAGTTGTTTGTTAGATAGTGGTTTCCCCATATTTTTAATTAATACAAAAAGAAAACATACACAAATTCACAATATTCTCTTAGAAGGCACAGTTTTCAAATAATCATCCAGTGAGTAGAATTAGAGGGAAGAGTCAAGTCATAGCATTAGTTGGCTCTGAAAATTCAAACTGCAGGAAGCAGGCTGAAAGTCCATGCTTTACGGTATATGTTGATTCCCATCTAGCTTGAACTAAATGGAAGACCCTGGTTAGAAAGCCTGAGGATGCTGGTTTCCTTTACAGGATTCCTAGGTTTAAAGAGGAATAACAGAATTAATAAACCTGAATAAGCATACAATATATTTAAACATATGAAATTGTAAAAAACAAAAACATTCAAATGTTAGGAAATTTGCACCTGCAATTCTCCCTCAGAATTACCCTTTCTGTAAATCTTTGGATATTTTTTCCCCAGTGCCTTCTTTTTCTTCAGCTCACCCTCACCAGCTGATTTGTTCTGATCTCACCATGTGAGGTCATGGGCGAGGTCCCATAGGAAAGAGGTACAATGTTGGACGCTGATAGAATTAGAGGACTTGCATTCAGATTCTGTCCACCCTCTGTGTGCTCTTGGGCATGTCACTTGTACCTTCCTAGAGACATTCACTCATCAATCCTTCAAGGATACAGTTTTCCTAGTGTGTGATCTCCCTCACTGACTCAGATTAAAACTCTCATGCTCTATTTTGAGCGTGGCTGTGCCCAAAATGTTTACCAACTTGTAACCAATGTGGTGATAAGCATCTCGTAGCTTAATCCCAGGCTCATATGCAAACTCTTTTGAACTTGGAAGAACCTACCAAAATTCAACTCTAGAGGCAGATTTAGGCACAAGGGAAGTCAATTCTTCCTTATAATTAGAACTATCCAAAAGCAGAATGCATTGGTCTTTACAACTGGTGCTGATATAACATTTAAAGTTTACAAAGGGTTTCACTACTTTATTTGATCCTCACAACCACCCATGTGGTGTTCTTTAGTTCACTACTAACATTCTCCTCCTTTTACAAAGAAACGGAGACTCCAAGACTTAAGCAACTTTCACTGTAACATCCACATGATACTGAGCTCCCCTTTGCTGGGAGTCTTCATGTGGAGGCTGAATGACTATTTGTCAGGAACATTATAACGGTGATTCCTGAGGGAGTAAAGGAGTAAAGATGACCACAAAATGTAAGCTCCATGATGGAAGGCACTCTCCTGCTCTTGTTTTGAGATGACCCCTGAGATTCTACAGGTCTAGGGAGGGATAGCTTCATGAGGGGCAAAGTTTGAACAGGATCCTCACCTGATAAGCAAGGTATCAATAGACAAAAGGATATCTCATTTGTCGTGATCACTCACATGCCCTTTTTTTTGTGGGTAACGATGGGATGGAAAAAATTCCAGTTGGGGGAAATAATCAGAGCAAAGGTAAGAAAGCACAAGATGATGAATAGACCAATTTTGGTTAGAGTGAAGGGTTTATGTAGGATTACAGTGAAAGATAAGGCTGGAAATTTAACCTGGGCAGGCTCTGAATGCTAGTTTAAGAGTTTAGACTTTATAAGTACTCAAGTGATATTAAAAGTTTGAGTTTTTATTTTCCCCTTAGGGAAATGCCATAATTAATGTGAGATTTTTAAGAGATTATTTTGATAGCTATGTATAGAGCAGACTAGAAAGGTAAGCTAAATGCAAGAGTCTGGGACCTGAATTAGTATGTTGGTAATGAGAACTGAAGGAAAGGAATGCAAGTAGTAAGCCATTACTTTGCTTTTGCTGAAGAGGGAGTTTTCATCTATAATTTCAATACTTTTGAGTCTGAGTGACTTGGAGAAGAGTGGCCCCATTTATAGAAAAAGAAAAAAAATCACAAAGAGGAAGAGGACACAGCTTTGGGAATGCTGATTTCAAGATAAAAGCCAGCCAGGCAAACCAGATGTCCAGCTGACAGCTGAAAAATGTGGCAACAAAACTCACATGAGAAGTAAAGCCTGGCGATCCAGCTTGTCACTCACTAAGCATTAAGAAGTCAGTTCTGTGATTTGGTATGGTTAAAAAAAAAAAAACAAAAAACACTGACTCTGGGGGCTGAGGGCTTGGGTTCAAATCCTCTTGACCCTTCCCTGGGGCAAACTGCCTTATCTCTCTCAGATCCTTCTCTATAAAATTAAGGAGTTGGGCCCACTGATCTCTAAGGTCTCTTCCAGCTCTAAATCTATGATCCAATGGACTTGCTTATATGGGTTCAGACAATAATCTAACATTTGTCAAATTCAAGAAATCATTTTGACTCAAGTTGAATATCTACTGGGGATGCAAAAAAACTGTTTCAACATTAAGAAAATCATTAAGGACGTGGGTCTTTTCTACAATCAGGTAATTCAGGCCAATTCCAATAGACTTGTGATGGGAAGAGCCATCTGCATCCAGAGACGGAATTGTGGGGACGGAGTATAAATCACAACATAGCATTTTCACTTTTTTTGTTGTTGTTTGTTTGTATTTTGTTTTCTTTCTCATTGTTTTTCCTTTTTGATCTGATTTTTCTTGTGCTGCATGATAATTGTGGAAATATGTATAGAAGAACTACACATGTTTAATCTATATTGGATTACTTGCTGTCTAGGGGGGAAAGGAAGGAGAAAAAGTTTGGAACACAAAGTTTTGCAAGAGTGAATGTTGGGGACTATCTATGCATGTATTTTGAAAATAAAAAGCTGAAAAAAAAATGCCAATATAATTAATCATATTAAAAACAAAAATATCCAAAACCATATGGTTATCTCAAGATATAGAAAAAACCTTTGATAAAGAATAAGATTCATTTTGGCTTTAAAAAAAAAAATAAAAACAAAAACAAAAAAAAAACTATAAACTAAAGGCATAGAGGATTCTTTTTTCAATATAAAAAGTATCTATCTAAAGTAAAAATTAAGTATCACATGTAATGAGAATACACTAGAACCTTTGCTAATAAATATAGGAGTGAAAAAAAGGATAGTCACTTCTCCCACAATTACTTGGTGTAAGGGTATTAAAAGCTTTAAGACAAGAGAAAGAGATGGACGGTATACAGATACATAAAGAGAAGATACACTATTTTGCTGATGATATGACGGTTTATTTGGAAAATTCTAGGAAATCAGTAAAGGTGATAATTGGGCAGCTAGGTGGAGCAGTGGATAGAGCACCAGCCTTGAATTCAGGAGGACCCGAGTTTAAATCTGGTCTCTGACACTTAACACTTCCTAGCTGTGTGACCCTGGGCAAGTCATTTAACCCCAGCCTCAGGGGGAAATAAAAAATTAAAAAAAAAAAAAAAAGGTGATAATTGAGATAATTAGTAGGTTCAGCAAATCACAAGCTACAAAATAAACTCTCAATAGTTATAAGAATGTAAAAGATCTATATAAAAAGAAAACAATAGAAAGCCCAGGGAAAAACTCTGAAATATGCCCATAAATCATAGCTATCTTTAAAAGGAAATGGAGAATTTTTAGTTACTGTGAAAAGAGAACAAGGAAAGTATGGTTAAAGGAAGAGTTTGAAGAAGGAAGTTTTAAGCATTCATGAAGTCAAGAAGAATGAGGTCTCAGAGAATAACACTAAATCTGAAGATGCAGAGAATACTGGTGACCTTCAAGAAAAGAGTGATGAGGGTAGAAACTATACTGAAATTGAAATTAATTGAGGGTGAGTGGGTAGTGAAGAAATTGAGTCATCCAAAAACTTTGGCAATGAAAAGAAAATATAAAGAATTGTGACTTGAAATGTTAAGCATCAAATAAAGATTTTTCTGCCATTGGAAAAAGAAAGACTGAAGACAAGAAAGAGAAAAATACTGAAGGAAAACAGAGACAAGAAAGTGTAGGGAATCAAGGACTCAGAGGAGCTGCCAGTTTCCTGTTAATAGGAGGAAAGGCATGAAGAATGCTGGCAAACAGATCTTATCAATGAATATTTGATTTGATTTTTCAAGAATAATGGTAAAATGGCAAGGCAATTTAGGTGAGAGATGTGATGTATAAATTCATTCTGAGGAACTGGAGAGTGTCTCTTCAATCCCCATATTCCTCTGGCCACCCCAGAGCCAGCTGGGTGAAGATAGAATGTGCTCAATTCCAGGGGATCTATTTTAAAATAATGAAATGGCAAAATGAACTGAATTTCAGTTTTCTAACAAGATGAAAAGTTTTACCTAGAAAAACATTGACTTTGCTCACTTTCTCTAGAGCATCAAAAACAATTGTCCTCAAATTTCAGCAAAATTAAACCTTCAAATTAATTCACTTTGTTAATTTACAGACAAAAGTACGCTATAATTACATAATGACCAAGTTCTATCCAATCTTCCTTCCTACCAACTATGGTAACCACCATCTATCACAAAGTTGCACAGCCTATTACTTCTTTGTGTCAAAAACAATTTCAATGAGAAATTGCATTATGACAATTCAAATGTCCCTCAGTAGGAAGAGGAAGTTAGCTGTTACTTAATTAGTAAGCCACAATGACTACTGTTATAACAGTTGTAACAACTCTCAAAATAGAATTCACTGCCTGTTCACAAAAACCTGTTAAATGTTTGATATTTTATTCATCCCAGATGACTGTAATCACTCCTCTTACTGTGCATTCCCTTCAGCACTTATCTACACCTAGTTTGCATTATAACAATTTACACCAGCATTCTCTTTGAAAAGAATTACTCTGTAGGTAGTAAGTCTTTTCAAATAAGTCAAATCTCCCCAACTAGATTGAAAATTCTAAGAGCTTAAATTATCTTTCAAAATAACTTCCACGTAACACATTTAAAGTTTGCAAAGTACTAGAACACATTATCTCATATAAGCTTTACGACAACCTTTATAGGTCATGTACAGTTATCATTATCTTCATTTTATAGATCAGCAAACAGAGGATTGAGAGGTTGCCTGATTGCCCACAGTCCCACAGCTAGTAAATATCAGTGGTAGGACTTAGTCCTGATTCCAAGCCCAAGATTCTGCCCACTATGCTATGCTTATCTCTCTTATGCTCCTAAAATACCTTCTATAGTATTTTCTGCCTATTCTCTTTTTTAAAAAATGTTATTAAGAGAGTGGATGTCAACTTCTAGCTGCAAAAGTATATGTCTATGCAAAAGTATAGAAATCATAACGACTAAAAAATAAACCAGTTGGTGATACCTTTTCTCCCTTCTTTCTTGCCTTCAGATAATTTTAATCTTGTTGGTGCCATCTTCAGTGCTGGAGATCCAGAACAAACCTGGAATAAAAGACAGTTTTTACAATGGCTTGGGTGTTCTAATGTCACTCCTGTAGACAGATTTTGCTATCAAAGTAAATATTTTATTTATTTACAGAGATCAAATGTGAAGGTGTTTAAGTATTAACATAATTAGTTGAAATCCCATGATAAACTTTTAACATATTCAGTTGCTGATCTGCGCAAATATAAGTTAAGTATGGCCTATGATTAGTAACATAAGCCAAACAAGAGAGTCCCACAAAGAGAAAAGAATTAGCAAAAGGGAAGGTGAAGAAGAGGAAGACAATGGATGAAGCACAAGACAGACTTGAAGGCTTGTGTGCTATTGCTTTGATGCTATCTCCCATAAATATAAAAGACAAGAACAGGCTCTTACCAAGTTCACATTTTCTTTGCTGGATCTGTTCAAGTCACCGATGTCCACGGATTCTGGAGTACAACACCTATTTTTCTTTTCCATGATTATCTGATTCCCCAGGACTTTCCTCTAATTTAAAAAGAAAAAAATATTGTTAGAAGAGAAAAAAAATAAAGCATCATACTATAACATTAAGACACATTCCTCAGGTGCAATAATTAATTCCACATGAAGCCTGACATAAAACCCTGCCCAGCAGTGAGGAATTTTTTCTAAAACTGAGGGGAAGTATTTCAGTATTCAGATGAGATCTAAAGGGCAAAGGGATGAGACAGAAACAACCTGAAGATCAATTTAAAATAGCTTAAGTCAATTCCAAAATGCTTCTGGAAACTCTAGTGGGGAAGTAGGCATTAGACTATTCTTTAAAAAAAATCCTAACTTGTTACAACTATCACATAAAATGTAACAGTTCATATTTGTTACAACAGAGGACTCCATCATTAGGACTCACAGGAAAAATTGTCTTACTCTATTTAGCACAAGATGACTATTCTTTGACAAGATAACTTTTAAAATCTTGTGCTTTCATCAAAAGCAAGTCTGCTCACAAGACAGTCTGCAAAAGCTGCAGGTCACTGCACTGTGAAGTTCTTTTTAGTCACACTACCAAAAGCCACCAAAATACAAGTGTCTCACACACACACACACACACACACACACACACACACACACACACACACACACACACACACGAGAAGCAGGTTTCCTAAACATTACAGAAAACTTTTCTAACTGGTTTTCATCTGCAAACCTGTGTCATGACTTGAATGAAACATGGACAAAGAGAGGGAGACAAGAGTACATTTTTCTGGCTAGTAACGCCTCAACGATGGAGCCATGAGGGCTGCAGGCCTAGTGCCTTCCTGCAATAGCTGTTCAGTGATGGCTAGCCAACGTGGGAGACTGACCCCTGGGGATCCCCAGAGCAACCTGCTGGAATGCAGCTTCAGGGTGACTTAGTCTTCCAGACTAGCTTACTGATTACAACTGGGCTAGGATCAGGAAAGGTCACAATCTAGGGAGAAAGGTACTGGTTTGTACAAAGGAACTTCTCTCTCACTGTCATGCGGCATTTTAAATGAAGTAGGGTTGCTCTGCTGATCTATTTTAATAGGTTCTCTCTTCCCTCCCTTATGACAGTAAGCAGAAAAATATGACTTTCTCTCCCAGTCACTCATGTCTCTCTGAAGCCCGGTAATTTCCATTCTGTCACCAAAGGTATCTACTGCCACCTGGTGGTAGCACATCTTAAAGAGTCAGATTTTTCAGTGAGAAATAAAGATGGACTGTGGACAAATAAAGAATGACACTCCCCCAACACAAGGACAAACGTCAGCATTCCCGGGTTCTGAGACCCTCCTTTGAAGAGGCTGATCAATGCTTAGTGAGGGCAGAACAGAGGAGTGCAAGGAGAGCCCCCAGGACCAGGAAGGTCCGAGTTCCAGTGCCACTTCTGACACACTGCCTCAGTGACTGGGCGGGCTGCAGCCCCTCCGGGCTTTGGGCCATTCTCGGCTGTTTCGGAGGGGCCAGCCTGGTTGACAGGGAGCAGTTCCCTGGGCCAGTGAAATAACAGGCCTAAATCCCAGTCTCTCCTGATCCTTACTTTTATTACTCCCCATCCTAAAATTTCCCCCGGGGATTTGACATGAAACAGGCTCCTTGATCAGAATTCCTCCCAGATTAAATCTTAACAAACTTTAACTCTGTAAAAACATAAGTTAGAGAAAAAGGAAAATGCTTCCCATTATTAAACAAAGTCATTTCGCAGACACAAAGGAAGCTGACAGAAAACTGACACTTATTGAAGCTGAGAACTGGTTTGTGGCTGTGTCAGCCCTCGCTGCTCTAATGATAACACCAAAGTACTAACAAGGATATTCTTCTTTCTTAGTTTACACTTATTACACATCAAAAAGCCCATCATAAGTTTCCCCAAACTCCATCCCAGCATCTCTGGAACACTAAAAGAAGATCAACACAAATTTCATATCTATCAAAAATTCCTGGGATAATGCTGACAACTCTATGGCTGAACTTACCTACCTTAATAAGTCCACTGAAAGAGCGTGAACGGGTCCGTTTCTGAAACTGGGGGGTAAATCCATCTGTTCCAGGAGTTTGAGCAAGTGGCTGCTTATTAAACTTAGAGAAAATAAAGAGGATATTTCATTATTATTTCCTCAGCAACAAATACCTCTCAAAGAATCCAAAAACAAAGGCCCCAAAGATTCCCAAACTTCAAATCTACTGACCAGGAATATGTGCATAAAGGCAGAGATGTGTGCCAAAAAATGCTCTTACAATATCCAAAGTTCATTTATACTACTATATGCCTCATTTTCATATAAATTATTAAAAAGAATAAGAAGGACTTCTGAAATTCAGAAAGGCCCTGGGACTAAAAATGTTACCCTAATTTATTATTTATTTTTAGCATTCTTTGCTTTTTAAATTTTGAATTCCAGATCCTCTCCCTCCCTCTCACCTCTTCTCTATCCACTGCAAGAAATATATCAATTATATGTGAAATTATGCAAAATATATTTCCTTATTAGTCACATTTTTAAAAGCAAAAAAAAAGACAGAAAATTATACTTTAATTTGCACTTGGTTTATCAATTCTCTCTCTGCATATGCATAGCATGAATATCCCTCAATTTCCAATTCTACACCATCACAAAAAAGAGCTACTATAAATATATTTGTACATATAGGTCCTTTCCCCTTTCCTCCAATCTCTTAGGATTTCAGGCCTAGTGGTGGTATTGCTGGATCAAAGGGTAAACACTGTTTTACAGCCCTTTGGGCCTAGTTCCAAGTTGTCTTGGTCTTCCCTGCCACTGGAGTAGCTTTTTAGGGTCAAGTTCACTTTTTGTGGTTTGCTCATTTTTCTAGCCTGTTTCTTGACTTTGAACTTTACATCTAAGTTTTCCCCTGGGGTAGGGAGACACTGACCCAAGGTTTAGGCTTTTTCATGCCACTGTTTTCGGAGCTAGTTCTGGGATATGACCTAGACAGAGGTGTGGCCAGTGCTCTCACGATCTGCACCCTAGTCTTTACCCAGGAAGAGCCCTTTGTTCCCCTGCTGCTGCCAACACTAGCACTTGTCTTGGTCCTAAGCCCCGGCTCCCTTGGGATCAATCACAAGCCCTCTTCTCCACTCTCGTACTGTGACCCAGGACTGTGCATGAGCAATAAAGTTGTCAATCAGCGCCAGCTATACCCAGGGCTAGTCCAGGGATCCCCTGAAATTTCCTTCTAAGCAGCTGTCTGACCCCGTTCCTGTTTCTGGGCTGAGAGCTGCCGAAGCTGTGGCTGTTCCTGCAGCTGCTATTGCTGCCACAAGGGTGTGAGCTCCTTAAAGGTCCCACCTCAGATCATTCCTATGGACTTCCTAGGACAGAAATGTCTCAGCTTGACCTTCTGTGGGCGGCACCACTCCAATATCTGATTTGAAGTGTTGTTTTAAAGTTGGTCAGAGGAGAATGGTAAAGAGTTTAGCTAGGTTGCTGCCTCTAATTTACCATCTTGGCTCCAAAAGAGCTGCAGTTCACAAATGCAAACTCCTCTGAGTTATTTCAACTCTGTAAATCATTCCCTATTGGGAGAAACATATGGTACAGCAGAATCCTATATACCTTTTTCTCTTCCAAAATACTTCTTTTTCTTTTAAATTTAAATCATAAATGTTTCAATACATAAACCCCTAGTATACTTTTAATTGACTCTTCTAATATACAAGTCAAATAAGATATCAGGGTGTATGATTCTGATAGAAAATATAGCTACCTTATTACTTACTTTTCTGTTTATTAAAACAAAAAAATATGCTTTATAAGTAAGCATCAACATTCTCCAATGTTCATCATCTGAATGTTTTCCCATTTAAATTTACTGTCATTTACATAACTGTAATCATTGTGTATCTTTTTGGTTCTGTTTTGTCCACTCTTTATCACTCTGTACAAATCATCCATTATTTCTTTGAATTTCTCATATTCACAGCTCCTTATAATGTAGTATTGCTATGACTATAGTGTACTGGTACAATAATGAGATTAATGGGTCAAAGGCTATGAAAAATTTTCCAACTTTCTTCACATAATTCCAAAATGTTTTTCAAAATGATGCATCCTTTTCACAGTTTTGCCAAAGGCTGTTTTCTTACATCCCTATCAGTAATGAATTTTTCCATCTTTGGGAATTTGATAAATGTAAAGTAATATAAAAGTTATTTTAAATTTAGATTTGGGTTTCTCTATTAGCTATTCTAAATTTATTTTTGAATAGTTGTTAATAAATTTGTGTTTCTTTTGAAATTTTTCCATATCCTCTGACTACTTATCTTCTGGGGAATGGCTCAATATTAAAAAATCTGCAATGATTCCTTATGGATTTTAGATGTTAGATTTTTAACAAAAATGTTTTATGCCAAGATTTCTTTTCTGATGCACAGCTCTGTATGTATCTTAATTTCTAACTACATTTATTTTATTTGTGCCAAAAACTTATATCTATACAAAATAGTTTATTTTGCCTTCTGTAATATTCACTCTTTAACAATTACAAATATATCCTCTTTCCATAATTGTAAGAAATATTATAAAGCCTCCATGCTATCTACTATATATAAAAATTGATTGCATGCTAAGGCATAAAACTAAAAAATACAGAAAAGCAGAAGTTTTAAACACTTCTCTAATATTAGATAAATATTTTAATTATCAAAGGAAATAATAAATGCAGATGTTAAAGTGCTAAAAATGATTTCATAAATAATGAGAGCAAAAACCAAATAATATAAACAATAAAAATTTTACTAAAGAGAAAAATATAATGAGAGAACATACTAATACTCTTAGGATACAAATTACATTTGGCTCTGAAAGAAGAAAGTATAGTCACAATTGATAATCTCTTGGCCTTTTATAAAATAAAGGAGTCAGCCTAACTGGCTTTTAAGACCTCATCCAACCCTGAAGGTCTATTAGCCACAATGCCCACATAGCAAAGAGTGCTAGTTAGTTCAAGAAGCCAATTTTTCTCCTTGTCATCTTTAATGATTGGTGCAGTTCTCAGTGGAATCCTAAATTAAACTACTCTGCTGAGGATTAAAATCACCATTCTCTTTGAATATGCAAAACGGAACATACTGCTGCTTTGGCATAATCTGTCACATCTCGAATCAATTTTAGGAACAAGGGCAGGAAAATTCTTCTTAAACAGGAATGTTTTCTTATCAGCCACTGAGATAACAAAAATCATGAGCCTGTATTTTCTGCCTCACCCACTTTCATTCAGCCCAAACTATTTGCTTTGTCATAAAAGGGATTCAATCCCAGCTAGTAATGATGGGGAAGATTGTCTAGAAAAGACTGTAATGTGGAAGTAAAAAATGTATTAGGTAAATAATTGAGGAATCCCTAACCCTGACTACTGTTTCTCTCTTATACATCCTAAGACAGCATTGGCTTGTTGGGGTGCCATGTTGCAGTCCTAATTCCTAAGGAACCTATAGGCCACCAATAACCCAAGGTCTTTTCTTCTGATAAACTAGTATCTAACCCCCCTTCCTCTATTTGGTAGTGATGAAACTGACATTGTTAACCCCAATATAAAAGTTTACATTTACTCTTATCAAATTTTATTTCATGAGCTCCAAAAGCTTTACATCAAATACACTGACAGCATTCCCCTCATGTGCCACTCTGGAGACTCTATGAAAAAAAAGGAAAATGAGGCAATTTGCATGTGAACCATGCTTTTTGCTTTCTGTGATTACTGCTCCCTTTTCCAGAGGTTCTGAAACTGTCTCTTTAATAGGCATTCTAGAATTCTGCCAAAAATTGAAGTCAGGGTCACTAACCCATACTTTATAGACTACTTTCATTCTTTTCTTTGGAAAAGAAAATAGTTGCCTTCCTCCGGTCTAACACCTCTCCCATTTTCCCTCGAGTTTTCAAAGATTACTAATAGTGTTTCAGTCATCAGAGATGCTAGTTCTTTCAATATCCGCCCCTCTGGGTCTAGTGACTAGAATCCATTAACAACAACTAAGTGATCTCTCACAATAACTTTACTAACCTTGGGTAGCAACTCCTTAAATTTTTGTTTTGTCCCTTCCAGCCCAAAAGTCAATCTTCTAGCCAGAAAAAAAGAAGCAAAATAAGGGATTCGTGCTAACTTCTTTCCCTTTATGGTCAATTTGCAATGTTCTACTTCTTATCCTTTGCTCAATATAGCTTTATTATGTTATTGTTGTTTTTTGTTTTGTTTGTATGTGACTAAGTTTTCCTCTCTCACTCCAGCTGAAAGCAGATACAACTACCACTTACAGGCCCACTTCCAATAAAGACTGGTACAGAAGCCTGGATCTGCTCCCTTTTTCTGACCTGGACTGGCTCACCCCTCTCTTGGAGGCTTCATTCCACCTTGAATGAACTTACTGGTGGCACTGATAGTTTTGCCTGACTGCAGCAGCAGGGACCAGGAGCTGGCACTACCAGGCCTGCCTCAATGTGGCTTCAAATGAGCAAAGAAAGCAAACTACTCTTTGTGGTCCTTAGTGTTCCTCAACAGCCTCAGCTTATCCTCAGGTTTGGTACACCTGGCACTTGCCACAGAGGACCAGCCTCCTGTACTTCAGGTCTCAACAGACTCTCACTTATACTTGCTGAGCAAAAAGTGGGAGACACTTAGATCCTCAACTAATACATTCTCAGAAAACCTAGAATCAATTCAGATTCTACCATTCTCAAAAATATTCTGTCATTTGTGTAACAGTTTCCCTAAATCAGGGTTACTGTTTCTCTGCTTCAGAACAGATACCTGTCGAATGAGCTTCTTCTTCTTTGCCGAGTCAGGCATGTTATGAACATGTTGAAATAACTCTTTGAGAGCCTCCTCGGTACGTTGTTGCGTCTCTTCCTGTTGGAAGCAAGTGTTCATCCGAGTCCTTTTATGGGATTTTGAAAGCGGAAAGTCCTTATTAGTATATGCGATTGGCAGATCCAGGTCATCCTGGAGAAAATTTAAAGGAAGAAAAAGAGATTAAGGAATCCTACCAGCTTCTATTTTCAGGCTAAATCAAAAAAGGAAAGAGAAAAATAAATATATTACAGTGTCCATTTATACTTAGAAACACAGCTATCCTTGCCCCTATTTTACTCAGATGAATATGATTTAGATCCCACAGGTTTCACTAAAGATATCACTAAACAATCGCAACTCCCTCTGGCACAGGCTCAGACATTACAGGGATACAGAAGGCAGAGATTCTGGATAAAAACAGACTTTAATTTTAACTATTTAGGAGGTAATGTTAAATGTTTGCCTTATTGTTATTAATATTTGTTGAATTTCATGGAGAAGCAGCCCCAAAAGTAGAAAAATTAGCAAAAACCAGGAGAAAACAATGGCAGCATCAATGAAGATCCTTCATGTAGTCCTGCTTAAAGTCCTTAGCAACTTAAAACACTAATGTTTAATCACTTAAGTTCTGAGCACATACAAAATATCAGTAATTTTTCTGCTAATGGGCAGCTAGGTGGCGCAGTGGATAGAGCACCAGCCCTGAATTCAGGAAGACCCGAGTTCAAATCTGGTCTCAGACACTTAACACTTCCTAGCTGTGTGGACCTGGGCAAGTCACTTAACCCCAGCCTCAAAAAAAAAAAAGAAATTGTAATTTTTCTGCTAATGAATGGTGGATTTTCTTCTTAGTCACTTAGGGCTTCCATCCCAGATCTACAGGCCATACTTTACCTCATTCAGAGTGGCTCTTCCTTTGTCAGTGAATTAGAAATAAGAATACAACATGTATAGTTGTATGACTTAACAGAAATTACTTAGAACAATCTAATTTCTAAATGGTATTTCTAGGCTGGATATGCTGTGCTCACAATTCTAAATGTTAAAAATAATCAAGGGTGTAGTAAACACATTCTGAGGCCTTGTGGACTATGGATCTTTTAAATTTTTCTAATACTGTATCAGCAAAAATTTTTGGTGCAAAGGAAGACACAGATAGACAGAGTCCCCATCCTTTCCATACCAACCATCATCTTCTCCTCCTTCTTAGCCACTCTTTCATTAATCTCAAAGTAATTTAAGCTGTGACACTAAACAAGTAACCAAAAAAGCAGTTTGAAGTTTTACATTCTTCTGCCTCACTTCTGCTTGAGTCACACTGCTTTCACTTTCCCTCACCTTATTTTGTACAATGTTTATTATTATTAAGGCTTAGCATTAATGTTGTTTCATGGTTTGGTCCTGATATCCTGTGTTTCAGCAAAAGCAATTCCCTATGCTTACCTTTGATGCATGAGTCCTAGAGCCCAGGTAATGCAGCCTGGCACATTCCCGAACATAAGCCGGAGCCTGAATAAGACATAAAAAGAAACCAGGACCTATGAGGAATGGAGCACTTAAGCATAGTAGGAACTGAAACAAGACCTACAGAAGAAGGTTCTAGTCTCGCTGCTATCACTGGAGCTTTGATTTTTCCTCTATAAAATGAAGAAGTTGGACTAGCAATGGTGTCAAACTCAAAGAGAAAAAGATATCTGCAAATTCTATACAGACTCAAAAAAACATAAATTCACATTATCTACATGGCATTGTTCAGGCTGCACTCACTGGTTTTGTTTGATATCTCTAAATGAATTGAGATCTAAAATACCTTTTCTAATTCTAAAAATTACACTGTTCTGAAATAGGAGAAAAGAACACCAAAAAAGCCTCAAGAACAAAGACAAGAGAGGGGGCAAAGGGCAGAGCTGGAAGCAATAAAATCCATACTGTTTCTCAAGGCAGCTTAGGAAAATGACTAAGAACTTAGTGAACAAGACCAGGAGAGAACCCAAGGGAATACCAATTGGCCAACAAGCATTTATGAGGACACAAAGACAAGAGTAATCCTGTTCCCTTTCCTCCAGGAGCTTCCTCTCTACTTCCAGGCCAACCCCAGCCTGGAAACCCTAAGAAGTAGAGTCAATAGTCATCTTTTCGGATCAAATATAGGCTCCCCAAGGGCCTCAATTCACAGAGCAGCTACTTATTGAGTGCTTGTTAATGGAGAGGAATGAAAGGAAACAACTCCACTGTCTCGGCTTTAACTCTGGATCACTTGGATCCCAGGAGGCTCAATGGCCAGGTGAGCACACCTTGTGGGTTGAGCTCCCCTGCCCAGTAGTTAATCGGCTGAGCTCTAAAGCTAACTGCATTGGCTACAGGCAAAAGCAGAGGGAAAGTCCTGTTGACAAGAGGAGCCGACGGCAAGGGGAACCAGTGGGAGAGAGGCCTGTTCCTTCAGGTGTTAGCAGCCCCTTTCTCCTCCACTCCAGGTCGCTGTTCCTGTGGCCTCTGATTGAAGACTAGGGCCTGTGGTCACAGCAAATGAGGAAGCCTCTGGCAGGACAAGCACCAGGCTTACTGTTGGCACCCTGTGTCTGTCAGCCTTACCAAGAGCCAGACCTCGTGTCACTCAGACACTGACCAGAACTTCTGCCAAAACTCCTAGCCCTTTGCTTCCACATCTTTAATCCAGACTCACCGATTCCATCTGATTGATCTTAATGGACTCTTTTACTGCTGCTTATATAGATCAAATGGCACCTCCATTTTATTCCCAACTGGGTTGATGTTTATGGATATAAACTATAGTCCACTAAACTTAGGGGAAGTTTCAGCTCCACTCCCACCTAGCTAAATTCCCTCCCTACTGGCACTAATTTTACTGCTGCCTCCAACCTGATATAATACCTACCTTAAAAAGTTTCTGAGAGTGTTTAATCATAAAAGTCATCCCATTATTCAGCTTTGTGATATTCTCCTGAAGGTCATTTGCAGTCACCTGTTCAAAGAAGAAGAAAATAAATGCAAAGTAATAAGCCCCTTGATATAAAAGAGAGAAAAACCTCATTTATTTACAAATTAACTTTTTTCTCCAAAATCATGATATCCATCATAACTATTATGGCATATCTAGATGTTGAAAGAGACCTTCCTCCCAGAAAATAAAATGTTTATTTAGAAATTTTCTATAGGATATGAATGTATCCAGAAGGAATCCAGAGTCCTTGACCTCTGAAATTACTAAGAATCCACATAAAATTAATTCTTCAGTTTTTCATCCTGTTCAAGGAGCAAGAAAGGAAACAAAACTGTCAGAAAGGAAGTAACTTAAGACTTAGGTAAGAAGGAGGCAATCTCTACCAGTTTAGCACAATGCACACCGTAAAGTCTGAGTTCAAATTCAGCTTACTAGTTATACAAGTCTAGCAAGTCAGCTAATCTGTTTGTGTCAGTTTCTTCACCTGTAAAGTGAGAAAATAATAATAGTAATACCTCCCAGGGTTGTTGTGAGAAATCATACAAGATAATGAAATGCTTAGCACAGTACCTGGCACACAGTAAGTACTATAGAAATGTTAGATATTATTACCGTCAGAGAAGCTGAGATTCCTAAAGATAGAAAGTCACAAAGATATTTTTACCTAGGGGCAAAGTAACATTTTTTAGTTTCCTACAAATACAACAATTCATCTTTGCCCTTTTTCCTTTCTGTTCAAGATCGTAGAACTCAAGTTTCCTCTGCTGGCTCTTTCCTTTTAACAAGGTCCTAACCTCTCATTGGCCACGACCCATCTATTCTTTCTTTCTAACAGTCTTAGGGAAGTGCCTCCAAAAGTTTTTGAGTAGAGCATAATTGGAGATCTGTCTCCTCTTTCTCAACACACCTGTCTCTTACCTCCCAAACACCATATATGCTTTCATTATGTTATGCAAAATATTCCACATCAACCACCTGAAATTTTTTTACTCTCTAATAATCTAAAATAAATGAAGAGTTCTGAAGTACAACTTGTGATAAAGTTAAAAAACATAAAATTCAATGTTAGTAGGAACTGTGAAGAAACAAATCATTACACTGCCAGGAGAGGCGTGAAATAATGCAATCTTTTTGGAAAAAGTATGACAGTGAATAATAAAAGCTATAAAATTTGTTCACACTCTTTGACTTAATGATTCCTGCAACTAGGACATCATAATGGTCTTATTGAAATAGGAAAAAATAATTCTCTGTATAAAATTACTCAGAGCAGCTTTTTTTTTTAATCGCAAAAACATAGAAACAATCCATACATGCAATGATTG
The DNA here is from genome assembly GCF_048593235.1 of Sminthopsis crassicaudata. Lineage (NCBI taxonomy): Eukaryota > Metazoa > Chordata > Mammalia > Dasyuromorphia > Dasyuridae > Sminthopsis > Sminthopsis crassicaudata. Next base: position 610,274,877 of record NC_133618.1, read on the forward strand.
AGGGGTATAAAAAAACTAATATAAATGGAATATTATTACACCTTAAGAAATAACAAACATAAATACAAAAAAGGGAAGAAATACCAGACCCAGAATGGTACTGAATGAAGAAAACAGAAGCACATTATTTACAATAAGTAATGATGATGATGATGACAAGGATGTAACAGCAATAATATAACAAAATCCAGGGCAAAAATACACAGAAAAAAAAAAAAAATCAGAAAGAGAAGAACCAAAAAGGCATATATCTACTACTACTTTGTTTTAGCTGATTTTAAAAAAATAATAATTTTATCAATGATTTTGATTTCATTATTTTATGTATAATCTTTACTTCATTTACTTATCAGGATGCTTTGTTGATGGTTAAATTTAAAATTAAAAATTAAAAACAAAAAAATTTAATAAAAAAATGAAGTTTGTTGTTCAGTTATTTTCAGTTATGTTCTACTCTTTGTGACCCCATTTGGACTTTACTTAACAAAGATACTGGAGTATCTTTTTCTTCTCCAGCTCATTTTACAGATGGGAAACTCAGGCAAAGTGTTTAAGTGACTTACCCAGGATGTCACATAGCCACTAAGTGTCTGAAGCCAAATTTGAACTGAGGAAAATGAATCTTCCTGACTACAAGCCCTGAGCTCTGTGCATTACACACCCCCTAGCTGCATCATCTCTCCCCCAAAAATGGGGCCACAAAATCTAATGCAACTGAAATAACAAATAAGATACTATTTCAGAAACCTGAAACTGACTGTGCAAACACTCTGTTTTTTCCTGAGATGCTCATTTTTTATAGTTCCTTATCAATTTCCTTAAGCATCTCCCATAATTCTAGTCAGACAGCACAAGGGTTCACATCCCTCTCTCACAGAGGAGGGAATGTTTTGGCCAACATTGGTCCCATGGTCCATGACAGAGCCTTGGGCTAAGGCCAGGTCCCTAGAGGTCCAGTGCCCTTTCCATCATCCAGCACTCTTCCACATGGGTGGATAGAAAACATGGCAGTGTCCCATCCCAGTGGGACTGTGAGACTGTAGCCTTGAAGAGAGGGTACAAAGTACTGAGATAATGGACACGGTCCAAACTCAAAGAGACCCCCTGACTGACCTCACAACATCAGGCTTTCTGGACACTTACATTTTTTGGCCACAGGATGTGAGGGGCAAACATCAGGGCAAGGTTGTGGGCAGACATCTTGTTCTTGTCTTGTTTCTTTGCTGTCTGGTACAGGAGATCAAGCAGAAGCTTTAGCAAATTACGATTGGGTGGTGGGAGAATTAGAAAGAGCAGCTGCAGGGCTTCAATTTGACGTTCTTTATCCGGGATGCTGGTCTTGTTTCCTTTATCATCAAATTGCATGAGATCTTGGAAGCCAAAGAAAAGTAGTTCAGGAAAAAAATCAGCCACTCCACAGATCAGATTCACAACAAGCAAAATTCAAAGTGTGCAGTAAAATACAATAAATAAAAAAGGTCAACATTTCATCTTAATCATAACACATGAAAAAGACTCATATGTCCCTTTACTGATTTAGTTTTCTAAACGTACTTTTAATGTCAAGCTGCTTGTTTCTTGAAAGGGAGATGGACATTTTAAGGCAAAGATTTTTATATTTTGCAACTCAACATGATCTATTTTCATAAAGTCCTTTCTCTCCTATTATTACATGGCAATGAAAATAAAAACAAAAGTACATTTCCAGATAGCAGAAAAATATCATCTCCATCCGTCCCTCTGATCTGACATCACTATATAAGGTCATGCAGTATGGATTTATTCTCCAAGGGATAAATAAATCCAAAAAAAGGCACGCACACACACACACACACAAAAAAAAAAAAGCAGCTCCCATTTTCCTTACACTTTTCTGGCTCTTCACTATCTTCTACTCAATGGTTTCAGATCCAACTTCCCCAGCCTTATACTTATACTCATGTATAATAGAAGGTTAAAAACTGCTGTACTCTTTTCTACATATTGAAAATGAAGGAATGGATTTGGATTTTATCAAATGCTTTTTCTGCCTTTATTGAGATTAATTTGATTATTAATATGGTCAATTATACTAATAGATTTCCTAATATTAAACCAGCCCTGCATTCCTGGTATAAATCCTGCTTGATCATAGTATATTATCCTGGCGATGATTTTCTGAAGTCTTTTTGCTAATATCTTATTTAAGATTTTAGTATCAATATTCATTAAGGAGATTGGTCTATAGTTTTCTTTCTCAGTTTTCAATCTACCTGGTTTAGGTATCAGTACCATGTCTGTGTCATAAAAGGAGTTTGGTAGGACTCTTTCATCCCCTATTTTTTCAAATAGTTTATATAACATTGGGGCTAATTGTTCTTTAAATGTTTGGTAGAATTCACCTGTAAATCCATCTGGTCCTGGGGATTTTTTCTTAGGGAGTTGGTTAATCTTTTTCTGAGATGGGACTATTTAGACTACTTACTTCTTCCTCTGTTAATCTGGGCAAGCTATATTTTTGAAGGTATTCTTCCATTTCACTTAAGTTATCGAATTTATTGGCATAAAGTTGAGCAAAGTAGCTCCTAACTATTGTTCTAATTTCCTCTTCATTAGTGGTGAGTTCACCCTTTTCATTTCTAAGATTATCAATTTGCTTTTCCTCTTTCCTTTTTTTAATCAGGTTTACTAAAGGTTTGTCTATTTTGTTGTTTTTTCCATAGAACCAACTCTTAGTTTTATTAATTAATTCAATAGTTTTTTTACTTTCAATTTTATTAATCTCACCTTTTATTTTTAGAATTTCAAGTTTTATGTTTGTCTGGGGGTTTTTAATTTGTTCCTTTTCTAGCAATTTTAGTTGTAAGCCCAATTCGTTGGCCCTCTCTTTCTCTATTTTATGCAAGTAGGCCTGTAGAGATATAAAACTTCCCCTTATTACTGCTTTGGCTGTATCCCACACATTTTGGTATGATGTCTCATTATTGTCATTTTCTTGGGTGAAGTTATTAATTATGTCTATGATTTGCTGTTTTACCCAATCATTCTTTAGTATAAGAGTTATAGTTTCCAATTATTTTTTGGTCTATTTTCCCCTAGCTTTTTATTAAATGTAATTTTAATTGCATTGTGGCCTGAAAAAGATGCATTTACTATTTCTGCCTTACTGTATTTGATTTTGAGGTTTTTATGTTCTAGTATATGATCAATTTTTGTATAGGTTCCATGAACTGCTGAGAAGAAAGTATACTCCTTTCTGTCTCCATTTAGCTTTCGCCAAAGATCTATCATATCAAACTTTTCTAGTATTCTATTTACCTCTTTGACTTCTTTCTTATTTATTTTATGGTTTGATTTGTCTAATTCTGAGAGTGCAAGGTTGAGATCTCCCGCTATTATAGTTTTGCTGTCTATTTCTTTTTACAGCTCTCTTAATTTCTCTTTTAAGAATTTAGATGCTGCACCACTTGGTGCGTATATGTTTAATATTGATACTGCTTCATTATTGATGCTACCCTTTAGCAGGATATAATGCCCTTCCTTATCTCTTTTAATTAGATCAATTTTTGTTTTTGCTTGATCTGAGATGAGGATGGCTACCCCTGCTTTTCTGGCTTCACCTGAAGCATAGTAGATTCTGCTCCACTCTTTTACTTTTAGTTTGAATGTATCCCCTGTTTCAGGTGTGTTTCCTGTAAACAACATATAGTAAAATTCTGACTTTTAATCCGGTATGTTAACTGCTTCCTCTTTATGAGGGAGTTTACCCCATTCACATTTATGGTTAGAATGACTAATTCTATATTGCTTGCCATCCTGTTAACCCCTGCTTATGCTTTTTTCCTTTCCTTCCCTCTTACCCCTGTACCCAGTATTAAACAACATCCATTCCTACTAAAAATGCTTGAGAGTATAGGAATAAATGGACTATTCCTTAAAATAATAAGGAGCATATATTTAAAACCGTCAGTAAACATCATATGTAATGGCGATAAACTAGAACCTTTCACCGTAAGATCAGGAGTGAAACAAGGTTGCTCACTATCACCATTACTATTCAATGTAGTACTAGAAATGCTAAACTCGGCAATAAGAGCCGAGAAAGAGATTCAAGGAATTAGAATAGGAAATGAGGAAATCAAACTATTACTCTTTGCAGATGACATGATGGTATACTTAGAGAATCCCAAAGACTCTGCTAAAAAGCTATTAGAAATAATTCAGAATTTTAGCAAAGTCGCAGGATACAAAATAAATCCACATAAATCCTCAGCATTTTTATACATTACCAACACAATCCAACAGCAAGAGATACAAAGAGAAATTCTATTCAAAATAATGGACGATAGTATAAAATATTTGGGAATATATCTACCAAAGGAAAGTCAGGAATTATATGAGCAAAATTACAAAACACTTGCCACAAAAATAAAGTCAGATTTAAATAATTGGAAAGATATTGAGTGCTCTTGGATAGGCCGAGCAAATATAATAAAGATGACAATACTCCCTAAACTAATATATTTATTCAGTGCTATACCAATTAGACTCCCAAGAAACTATTTTAATAAACTAGAAAAAATAACAACAGAATTCATATGGAACAACAAAAGATTGAGAATTTCAAGGGAAGTAATGAAAAAAAAAATTAAATGAAGGTGGTCTAGCTGTATCTGATCTAGAACTATATTATAAAGCAACAGTCACCAAAACCATTTGGTATTGGCTAAGAAATAGACTAGTTGATCAGTGGAATAGGTTAGGTTCACAGGGCAAGATAGTGAATAAAAATAGCAATCTAGTGTTTGACAAACCCAAAGATCCCAACTTTTGGGATAAGAATTCATTATTTGACAAAAACTGTTGGGAAAACTGGGAATTAGTATGGCAGAAACTAGGCATGGACCCACATTTAACACCACATACTAAGATTAGATCAAAATGGGTCCAAGATTTAGGCATAAAGAACAAGATCATAAATAAATTAGAAGAATATAGGATAGTTTACCTCTCAGACTTGTGGAGGAGGAAGGAATTTGTGTCCAAAGGAGAACTAGAGATCATTATTGATCACAAAATAGAAAATTTTGATTACATCAAATTAAGAAGTTTTTGCACAAACAAAACTAATACAAACAAGATTAGAAGGGAAGTAACAAATTGGGGAAACATTTTTACAGTGAAAGGTTCTGATAAAGGCCTCATCTCCAAAATATACAGAGAACTGACTTTAATTTATAAGAAATCAAGCCATTCTCCAATTGATAAATGGTCAAAGGATATGAATAGACAATTTTCAGATGATGAAATTAAAACTATTTCCACTCATATGAAAGAGTGTTCCAAATCACTATTGATCAGAGAAATGCAAATTAAGACAACTCTGAGATACCACTACACACCTGTCAGATTGGCTAAGATGACAGGAACAAATAATGATGAATGTTGGAGGGGATGTGGGAAAACTGGGACACTGATGCATTGTTGGTGGAGTTGTGAAAGAATCCAGCCATTCTGGAGAGCAATCTGGAATTATGCCCAAAAAGTTATCAAAATGTGCATATCCTTTGACCCAGCAGTGCTACTACTGGGCTTATATCCCAAGGAAATACTAAAGAAGGGAAAGGGACCTGTATGTGCCAAAATGTTTGTGGCAGCCCTTTTTGTAGTAGCTAGAAACTGGAAAATGAATGGATGTCCATCAATTGGAGAATGGTTGGGTAAATTATGGTATATGAATGTTATGGAATATTATTGTTCTGTAAGAAATGACCAACAGGAGGAATACAGAGAGGCTTGGAGAGACTTACATCAATTGATGCTGAGTGAAATGAGCAGAACTAGGAGATCATTATACACTTCAACAATGATTCTGTATGAGGATGTATTCTGATGGAAGTGGACATCTTCAACATAGAGAAGAGCTAATCCAATTCCAATTGATCAATGATGGACAGAATCAGCTACACCCAGAAAAGGAACACTGGGAAATGAGTGTAAACTGTGAGCATTTTTTTTTTTTGTTTTTCTTCCCAGATTATTTTTACCTTCCGAATACAATTCTTCCTTTGCAACAACAACAAAATTCGGTTCTTCACATATATATTGTACCTAAAATATACTATAAGACATTTAATATGTATGGGAATGCCTGCTATCTAGGGGAGGAGGTGGAAGGAAGGAGGGGGAAAATTAGGAACAGAAGGGAGTACAAGAGATAATGTTGTAAAAAAAAAAAAAAAAATTACCTATGCATATGTACTGTCAAAAAAAATGTTATAATTATAAAATTAATTTTAAAAAATTAAAAAAAAAAATGAAGGCCGACATTGGACCATCCTTTGAATGTGAATGGAAGTGCCTAATAACATTAAGACCAGTGGCAACGCTACTATGGTTTAAAATAACACAAGCTTTAAGAGGACTAACTGAGTTTCAAAGGTGCTTTTTGCATCTCCTTCTTAGTACTGTGACTTACCTGCAATTTTCAGGTGTGCGTGGAAATGCCTGTGGGTCAGAAGGGGCTCCGGTAACTCTCCCAGAAACATCTTCAGCAAAGAGGCTACATCATTTGAGTGAAATTCCCCGGACTCCAAGTCAATGTCAGCGCCATTGTTAAGAGCATCCCTTAGAATTTGCTGTCGGACACTGTTTCCCGGAACTCTAAATAAACCTTCTACTCGCAAATCTTCTCAGGATTGAAGAAAGCAGTGGAAGAGCAAAAGAGAAAGAAAGAAAACTGGGATGCTAATATGCACCATTTTCTTAGCTCTTGGGCTTTTCCCTGGCCTTTATGGTGATAATGATATTATTGCCACAATAACAACAAAGGAACTTCTATGCACATAATTCTTTATTATTTCCAGCCAGTATCACCCTAAACCCTGGGACTCTCCTAAACAAGTCTCTGGTTCTCACCAGAGTGGTTCTAGATGGTTTTAGGCTCTATCATCAGATGGATTTTAAGTGATTCTGGAAAAAGGAAAGCTCTAGTTTAACCTAGAATAAGAAAGAGTTTTCATCCATCTGAAGAGCCTCAGAAGGATCTTACTAATCCATCCAGACATGACCAACTTGGTTAGAGAGGAGCCCCTTGGTAATAACACTAATAACTAGAGTTTAACTAGTACTTACATGTTTCCAAAGCCTTTGATCCTTATAGCAACGAGACAGGTTCCCAGAACAGTTGGGGACCAAGCAGGGAAATATTCTTTCTTCTTTTTTTAGAAGTACTAAAGGCATGACATTTTGCTTGTTTTTAATTTTTTTTAATTTTTAAATTTATTTTAAACTTAAAATACAAAGCAAGAAAAAAGTAAACATTGCCATATACACAGCAAAACATAGAAGAGGATTCAATTCAATTCAAAACCTACATAATAAATACCACACATTGGTTTTAAAGCTACCCAGCTTTTCTTTATTCTCTACTGTGCATTTTTTACTTTATTTCCCCTCCATCTCCCTGAATAGGACTGATAGGATGAAGATTTCTCAGCTATGAGACTAGGCTTAAGTCATATGATCCCTATACCAGAGCAGAAAGATGAGGTCTTGGGCCTCAAATTTCAGGGAGTCACATGATCCCTATTCCCAGTCTTGAACTCTGGGTTGTAGGGAGTCTCTAAAGGTCAGACCCATAGGAAGTGACACTGGTCAAGGACGGTTCTGTCCTTTTAGTCTATCCAATGAAAAGGCTTGGATCTCTTGCTTTTTAAATCTTGGACAAGCCAGAAACTAGCCAGTGGTTCACGAGCACATGGCGGGAGCTGGGATGGCTCCCAGGTGTGTGTCTGGGCCTCTCCCTGCAGGGAAATGCTTCTTCTTTGTACCTGAAGATGTCTCTGATTAGTTAATTTGGGAAAGGGGATCCTCATTCCCCACTCCAAAGAAGGCTCCAATTAAGCATGGAAATACACATACACACACACACACACACACACACACACACACACACAAATATGCATATGTGTAAGGCTTATTTCAACTTGTCATGTGTTTCTCCAAAGGTGAAGAGCATCTTTCTTCATAAGTCTAAGTCTTGCCATGTTTTTCCAAATCAACCAGCTCATCATTTCCTGCACAGCAGTATTCCTAACCAATCATATCTTATATGAGAGATTGTCTTATGAAAATTTTTCCCCATTTTCTGCATTCCTTCTACTCTTAGCTACACAGGTTTATACAAGAATTAATTTAAAATAGTAAAAATTACCAATTTTACACTTCATCAATGCTCTCATCTTATAATATAGTTTAAGGTCTGATTCTGCTGAATCTGCTTCCTTTACATATTTTTCTCCTGGCGTCTTTGAAGTTTCGGCCCTTTTGTTCTTCCAAATTAACTTTATTACTATTTTTTTTCTAAGTCAGTAAGATAATTTCTAGTAATTTAATTGGGATGGCATCAAATAAATAGGTAAACTTATCATTTTTCAAATATTGATTTTATCTACCCACAACAACAGATATTACTTCAATTATTTAAATCTGACTATTTGTATAAAAAGTGTTTTATGTATATGTTCATATAGTTCCCATGTCTGTTTTGGCAGGTATACTTTCATGTAATTTATACTATTTCCAGTATTCTTTAAGTTCTCCTTAAAATGTAAATATGGTATCCATCAACACAAATACACCTCTTACCACTGTATACTATAAACATCAACAAAATAGTTACTACTTTAGAGAAAATTGTATTCTCTGATAGGGGTCCAACACAACATCTACAAATACAGATTTACTTTACTAAACCTGGTTCCAAATTCCCAGCTTAATATACCCCTTTTGTTCTACTTTTTAGTCTTAATATGTGGGACTCAGCAAATGCTTAATAATGAATGTTGATTGGCTGACTGACTTCTAGTTGGATTAAGTGCATAACCAAGGAGACTCTCCAAACACTTAGCTGTCAGTTCATAGAAGCAAGAGCATTTCTTTTCTTCTTTTTTTTTCCTGAGGCAATTGGGTTAAGTGACTTGCCCAGGGTCACACAACTAGGAAGTATTCAGTGTCTAAGTTCATATTTGAATTCAGGTCCTCCTGATTTCAGGACTGGTGCTCTATCAGCTGCCCCAAGAGCATTTCTCAGAAAGAAATATGTATTAAGAAACCCTTTTGATTCTTCTGGGGCAACTGATGACACAGTGGATAGAATGCTAGGCCTGGAGTCAAGAAGACTCATCTTCTTGAGTTCAAATTCAGCCCTAGACACTTACTAGCTGTATTTACTAATTGTGTGATCCTGTACAACTCACCTAACTTTGCCTCAGTTCCTCATCTGTTAAAAAAGAGCTGGAAAAGGCCAAATAGGATCATGAAGATTCAGATACAATTGAAACAAATGAACACCACCACCAAAAATGGGTTCTACTGTGTAATAAAAACTTATTAAATGGTCATTAGATCAATAAATATGTATTTATAGTAGGAGTGAATTCATTAAAGAGGCAAGTACACTTTAAAATAGTATCATGGGACCATTTCCATCTTCTAGCCTCTATTTCAATTCAATCCAACTGTGTATGTGTGTATGTGTATTACATATGTGTGTGTATGTATGTATGTATATAATCTACTCTTTTTCTGGACTGAGCTAAGATTCTTATTTCAAAAAAATTTCCATTTCTTTCTTTTTCACTGAGAATACACAAGAAGGCATAAGGTATATGCTTAATCAATGGTGATTGACTGACTTTAACATAAATTTGAAAAAACATTCTAATTACTCTCCACAAAGACAAATTACCTATATGATCTACTTTCATCATAGCATGTTAGAAATGAGAAGAGCCTGAAGAAGATCATCTGGATTAATTTGGAGAAGAGAACTGCAAGGTCAGTGACAAGTTCTGTGATCACTTGGCCATCAGCAGTAGAGCCAAAACTGAAATACAGACCTCTCTGATTCCTAAACCAGGACTTTTTCTGGGATTCTGAGAATCAATTTGACTATTTTCTTTTAAAGGGATCATGTGGGGGAATTAGATCATTCAGAATATGCATAAAGTATAATGTTATATTAACTATGATTTTTATGATGCATCAGAGCCAATTTTTTTTAGCAAGAATCCTTTTCAAGGTAACAGAAAAATGAAATTTGACATATGATGTAGACTTTTTTCATATACAAAGTTATTAAGCATATAAGCACATCACAGAACTTGGAACCCAAATTATGTATGGCATACTTTCTTGCCATGGGGTTAGCAACTCTGTCAGCAAAAAATTACACATTCTAATAATGAAAAGGAGAGCAAAACTGACAATAGACTTACTTTTGTGTAGATATTCAATCAGTTGACAAATTTGAGCAATGCCTTCTTCTGTCAATGGTGATCCAAATACAACTCCTTTTTCTAGAAAACCATAAAGCAAGGCAGTGAACAAGTTTGCACATATAGTATAGTATATTATTAAAAGCATTGGAGCCTCCTGAATAAACAGAATATAGTTATATATTTTACTAATCTAAAAATCACTTCACATGGTCAATAAATTAATGTTAATTTAGAAGCTGACTGAAGGTTAATGCACTGTACTAAACAATAAGCAATACCACAGGAGTTCCTAATTTATTCTCTCCAGTGTTTAGTATTAGATCACAGGCTTCTTGAGGTGAAATATAAATAAAACCTTTTTGTTTAATTCTGTAGAATATGTGGCATTATGTCACATACAGAAAGATACTTCATAAGTACAACAGAACATCAAGGTAGCAACTCCCAAAGTGTTAAAAACAACTAGTTACCCAAATGGGCAAAAATGTTTGTGGTAGCCCTCTTTGTAGTGGCTAGAAACTGGAAATTGAATGGCTGCTCCTCAATTGGAGAATGGCTGAATTATGGTATACGAATGTTATGGAATATTATTTTTATGTAAGAAATGATCAGCAGGATGATTTCAGAGAGGCCTGGAGAGACTAACATGAAATGATGCTGAAAGTGAAATGAGCAGAAGCAAGAGATCATTATACACTTCAACAACAATACCATATAATGATTAATTCTGATAGACATGGCTCTCTTCAACAATGAGAGGATCCAAATCAGTTCCAATTGTTCAGTAATTAAGAGAATCAGCTATACCCAAAAAGAGAACTATGGGAAATGAGGCACAGCATAGCATTTCCACTCTTTCTATTGTGTTTACTTGCATTTTTATTTTCCTTCTCAAGTTTTTTTACCTTTTTTCTAAATCTGATTTTTCTTGTGCAGCAAGACATATAGATAGATAGATAGATAGATAGATAGATAGATAGATAGATAGATAGATATAGATATAGATATAGATATATGTATATATATACTTTAACATATTTAACATGTATTGGACTATCTGCCATCTAGGGGAGGGGTGGCGGGAAGAAGGGGAAAAATTAAAACAGAAGGTTTTGCAAGGGTCAATGTTGAAAAATTACCCATGTATATATCTTGTAAATAAAAAACTATTAAAAAACAAAAAAAACCCTAGTGTTTTTTTTTTTTTGGACTAATTTCATTATATAATGGTTATGATTTCAAAATTTTCATACATTCTCATACAAATAATTTATTGTTTAATAAAAATCAGACATGATCTCATTAATACCTTATTCTTTGAAAGAAATGTTTTGAGTCACAAACTACACAAACAGGTAAGACATTCACATATTATGGAGATAGTCAAGTAGTCCATGGAATGACAATGTTTGAGTACTACAGCCCTCAAAGAGCAAATTTTCTGTTTTCTTCAATCTACCCATGTCTTTTCAATGTATAGTTTGGTTTTGTTTTATAAGTAAACAGAACTGGATTTCAATAATAATGCAACATAAAAGAAGAGGGACCATTCATGCTGACAACTACTTCCAAAGCCTCATTAACTTAGAGCTGAAAGAGACCTCTGAGGTTCCCTAGTTCAACCCCTGATTTCACAGACACAGAAACTGAGATTCCAAAAGACAAAGGCATTTTTCGGGGAGACATAAGGGAATTTCTTTTTTCTTTTTTTCTCAGCTTAATAGTTTTTTATTTTTTCCAATTACATGTAAAGATAGTTTTCAACATTCAATTTTGTAAAATTTTGAGTTCTAAATTTTTTCTCCCTTTCTCCCTTTGCTCCCCTCTCTCCAAGACAACAAGCAATCTAATGTAAGTTCTGCACGTCCACCATTTTAAACATGTTTCCATGTTTGTTAAGTTGAATAATCAGAACTAAAGAGGAAAACCATGAGAAACCACACACACATGCATGCACACACACAGACACATATACACACTCACACATGCATACACATGTACTCACCCATATGTGTGTACACACTGATGCACTACAGACACATGCACACACTTGCATACACCACACACATATATATACTTACATGCTTGTGCACACACATGCACACACACATACACACCCCAATTCCATAAACTCCAAGGGTTCCCTCTTAATTCCAGGATCGCAAATAGCATTTGGTGTGGCTTTTAAAGCCCTTCCTTCCCTTCCTACTCTCCAACTTACTTACACCTTATTCCCCCCAAGTACTTGATATTCTGTCTCCAGCCCTTAACTTCCCTGGCTTTCCTCAAGTTTCCCTGCAAGAAACCTTTCCAAGTAAGATCAGGAGTGAAACAAGGTTGCCCACTATCACCATTACTATTCAATATAGTACTAGAAATGCTAGCCTCGGCAATAAGAGCCAAGAAAGAGATTCAAGGAATTAGGGTGGGTAATGAGGCAATCAAACTATCACTTTTTGCAGATGACATGATGGTATACTTAGAGAACCCCAAAGACTCTGCTAAAAAGCTATTAGAAATAATTCAGAATTTTAGCAAAGTGGCAGGATACAAAATAAATCCACATAAATCCTCAGCATTTTTATATATCACCAACAAAATGCAACAGCAAGAGATACAAAGAGAAATTCCATTCCAAACAAATGTTGAGAGTATAAAGTATTTGGGAATCCATCTACCAAAGAAAAGTCAGGAATTATATGAGAAAAATTACAAAACACTTGCCACAAAAATAAAGTCAGATTTAAATAATTGGAAAGACATTCAGTGCTCTTGGATAGGCCGAGCAAATATAATAAAGATGACAATACTCCCCAAACTAATCTATTTATTTAGTGCTATACCAGTCAGACTCCCAAGAAACTATTTTAATGACCTAGAAAAAATAACAACAAAATTCATATGGAAGAATAAAAGTCGAGAATTGCAAGGGAACTAATGAAAAAAAAGTCAGAGGAAGGTGGTCTAAGTGTACCTGATCTAAAGCTATATTATATAGCAGCAGTCACCAAAACCATTTGGTATTGGCTAAGAAATAGATCTGTAGATCAGTGGAACAGATTAGATACAAAGGACAAAAAAGGGCACATCTATAGCAATCTAATCTTTGACAAACCCAAAGATACCAACATTAGGGACAAAAATTCATTATTCGGAAAAAACTGTTGGGAAAACTGGAAATTAGTATGGCAGAAATTAGATATGGATCCACACTTAACACCATATACCAAGATAAGATCAAAATGGGTCCATGATTTAGGCATAAAGAGGGAGATAATAAATAGATTAGAGGAACAGAGGATAATCTACCTCTCAGACCTGTGGAGGAGGAAGGAATTTATGACCAGAGGAGAACTAGAGATCATTATTGATCACAAAATAGAAGATTTTGATTACATCAAACTAAAAGGTTTCTGTACAAACAATACTAATGCAAACAAGATTAGAAGGGAAGTAACAAATTGGGAAAATATTTTTAAAGTTAAAGGTTCTGACAAAGGTCTCATTTCCAAAATATATAGAGAATTTAAGAAATCAAACCATTCTCCAATTGATAAATGGTCAAAGGATATGAACAGACAATTCTCAGATGATGAAATTGAAACTATACCCACTCTTATGAAAGTACTACTTATGAAAGTACTACACTCTTATCAGTACTACTGATCAGAGAAATGCAAATTAAGACAATTCTAAGATACCACTACACACCTGTCAGATTGGCTAAGATAACAGGAACAAATAATGATGAATGTTGGAGGGGATGTGGGAAAACTGGGACACTGATACATTGTTGGTGGAGTTGTGAAAGAATCCAGCCATTCTGGAGAGCAATTTGGAACTATGCCCAAAAAGTTATCAAACTGTGCATACCCTTTGACCCAGCAGTGCTGCTATTGGGATTATATTCCAAAGAAATACTAAAAAGCGGAAAGGGACCTGTATGTGCCAAAATGTTTGTGGTAGCCCTTTTCGTAGTGGCTAGAAACTGGAAGATGAATGGATGTCCATCAATTGGAGAATGGTTGGGTAAATTATGGTATATGAAGGTTATGGAATATTATTGCTCTGTAAGAAATGACGAGCAGGAGGAATACAGAGAGGCCTGGAGAGACTTACATCAACTGATGCTGAGTGAAATGAGCAGAACCAGAAGATCACTGTACACTTCAACAACAATGCTGTATGAAGATGTATTCTGATGGAAGTGGATATCTTCAACATAAAGAAGATCCAACTCACTTCCAGTTGATCAATGATGGACAGAAACAACTACACCCAGAGAAGGAACACTGGGAAGTGAATGTAAATTGTTAGCACTACTGTCTATCTGCCCAGGTTACTTATACCTTCGGAATCTAATACTTAATGTGCAACAAGAAAATGGTATTTACACATATATATTATATCTAGGTTATGTTGTAACACATGTAAAATGTATGGGATTGCCTGCCATCGGGGAGAGGGAATGGGGGGGGGATAATTTGGAAAAATGAATACAAGGGATAATAATTTTAAAAAAAATTACTCATGCATATATACTGTGGGAAAAAAAATTCTAAATAAAAATGAAAGAAAGGAAAAAAAAAAAAAAAAAAAGTTTCCCTGCAAGAAGCCTTTCCCAGTCCTTTCATGTTCTGAGACCAGTCCTAATTCCCCTACACATACAGCACTTCATTTGTTTGTAATCTCCATGTTTTCTTCTCCATCAGACTGTCAGCTTCCTGCAAGCTAGAATGTTCATTTGCTTTTCTTTGTATCCCTAGCACTAAGTACAGTACCCAGCCTATAACAGGCATTTAATAAATGCTAATTGACTTTGCACTTTACCATACTTTCAAGACTCTAAGAAAAATTTTTGCTTCGGGTATATTTACTTCAGTTTAATAGTTCTATTTACTTGGACTATATTTATAATGTTATGACCATATTATAATTTTCAGGGGGATTTCAATGGTGTTAGACACTCCCAGTGTGGAGACTCCTTCTAACTCCAACCAGCCAGAATGAGTCAGAGAACGGACTTGAACTTGGGTCTTCTTACTCCTAGATTAGCTCTCTCACCACTCCCCATTGTGATTTTTATTAATTAAAGCCTACACAAAATCCCATGAATAGATCATACTCCTCACTTGGGATTGCACATCTTTTCAACATGAAATCAATCAGAGAATCACCAGATGTGAGGAGGTTAGGGGGGACACTGTATTTTGCCTGTCCTTCAGAAAGCCCTTTCCCACCTTTGCGCTTGAGAGACATGAGCGATCTGAAGAAGCCTGACGCTGTGCCAGCCCCGCTGGGTAACTTCAAGTCCACCTCCCCCATCAGCTGGGCCAATTCTGTGCCCGGCAGGTCAATGAGTCTGGTGATATTGCTGACGACAAGCTCAGTGAAAACGTCAGGCTTTTCATGTCGGAGCTTCTCCACAAAGAAGTCGGGGTTAAAGATGATTGGCTGTCCTCGGAGAGAAGCGTCATTGCAGATGACAAAATTACAGATGGCGTCACTGAAAAAAAGAAAAGAGCATTTTATGTTTAAATTTCTGGATGTACTTTAAATGCCTATTCAGGCAATAAAAGCCATTCTAACCACAAAATCAAAACCTTGTGTTTACAAAGACAAGAGGACAGGCCACTTCTTGCTCAGACTCTCATCCCTGCCAGCAGTACCCGAGTTTGGCAATCCCAGTAAAATTCCCAAATCATTTTCCTGATGTGGTTGGAAACTTCCTACAGACCCAATCCAGTTCTCAACCTATGATCCTGTCTCTAGGTGAATGGGAAGGAACTCCTGACAAGGCAGAAATTGAAGACCTACATGTGAATTCACATGTGAGGGAGAGGAGAGGGGTGCATATTTACTGGAGGGGCACATCTGAAGAGGGACACAACTGCAGGATTTCAGCACCAAGGTTTAGATGAACAAATTCAGCAATCTCAGGAACAAGGTGTAGTCCATAAGGGGGGCTAAATCTGGTAGCAATGAGCAGAGATTACAGGGGCAGATCCCCATAGACATCAGAGCTGTCCAAATGTGAGGGGCTGTCAGGAGATGGGGCCAGCCTCAAAGTAGGTGGAAGAAGTATGGAGAGTTTTTTGTCAAGGTTATTCTAGACAAGAGAAGAAGAGAACAAGCGTTGATATGGCCCCTACTATGTGCTGGGTGAAGTGATTTACAATTATCTCATTTGATCTTCACATTATCTCTAGGAGATAGGTGCTACTTACTTTCTCCCCATTTTACAGATGAAGAAACCAAGGCAAAGTGCCTTACCCAGGGTTACAGAGCTAGTTAAATGTCTGAAGCTTGATTTAAACCCAGTCAACAGAGGCAGCTGAACAGTTGCAGGAATAGGGAAAAGATTCTTTCAGGTTGTATTATAATCAATGACTTCTGGAGTCCCTTCCAACTCTTAAATTACACAATTTTTCTCATTTTCCAAATTAAACAAACAGAACAGATAGAGCCTCTCAGGCTCGTAAGTGCAAGTGCAGAAAAAGTAGTGAAATCAGCATTTGTTTTAACCAAATTTGTCTATTTTTAAAATCCAAACCTTTTTTTTTTTTTTTTTTTTTTTTTTTTTTGCTGAGGCAGTTGGGGTTAAGTGACTTGCCCAGGGTCACACAGCTAGGAAGTGTTAAATGTTTGGAGCCAGATTTGAACTCAGGTCCTCCTGACTTCAAGGCTGCCTCCCCAATTTTTTTTAATGCCTTATTCATAAATAGAAGGGAGGGGAGATAAAACAATCTTGCCTATCACTGAGACAGAGACTCAGTATAATGAAGTGGAAGAGAAAAGGCAACTCATAAAGCTTGGTTTCAGGAGGAACAATATCTAATAGGCCTACAATTCAGGCAGAGGAAACCTAGGTCTGGGGAGGACACACCAGCACAGGGAGGCAGCTTCTTGTCTGAGGACGATCCCAGAGCAAAGCTAAGAAGGCTGTTAGGGAAAGATAATGCTGAATGTTGGAGGGGATGTGGGAAAACTGGGACACTGATACATTGTTGGTGAAGTTGTGAATTGGATCCAACCTTTCTGGAGAGCAATTTGGAACTATGCTCAAAGGGCTATCAAACTGTGCATATTCTTTGATCCAGCAGTGTTACTACTGAGCTTATATCCCAAAGAGATCTTAAAAGAGGGAAAGGGACCCGTATGTACAAGAACGTTTGTGGCAAGAAACTGGAAACTAAGTGGAAGCCCATCAGTTGGAGAATGGCTGAATAAGTTCTGGTATATGAATGTTATGGAATATTATTGTTCTGTAAGAAACGATCAGAGGATGATTTCAGAAACGCCTGGAGAGACTTACATGAAATGAGCAGAATCAGGAGATCACTGTACATGGCAACAACAAAACTATACAATGATCAATTCTGATGGACATGGCTCGCTTCAATAATGAGGTAATTCAGTCAGACCAGTTCCAATAGACTTGGGATGAAGAGAGACATCTACACTCAAGATAGAGGACCAAAGGGACTGAATGTGAATCACAACATAGTATTTTTGCTTTTTTTTTGTTATTATTTCCTTGCATTTTTTTCTTTCTCATTTTTTTTCCTTTTTGATCTGATTTTTCTTCTGCAGAATGATAGATGTGGAAATATGTATAGAAGAATTATACATGTTTAACATATATTGTATAAATTGCTGTCTAGGAGAAGAGGTGGGGAAAAGGGAGGGAGAAAAAATTTAGTACACAAGATTTATCAAGGGTGAATGCTGAAAACTATGCACATGTTTTGAAAATAAAAAGCTTTATCTCCTCCTGGCTATCTCCTCATTAGCTGCCTTGCCCCAGTTCAAATACTCTTCCCTCATAATAAAAAAAAAAAAAAAAAACCGAACTAAAACATTTGTTACAGGAACAGCTTTACAAGGTCTACTGGAATTCGTAGAAGAATTTAATTGAATTTAAAAATGATTATAGATTAGATGAGACCTCTAAAATGAAAAAAAAAAAATGGAAATTAAATATGAACTCTAGAGGAAACCACTGGGGAAAGAATAGTTTGTAGACTACATGTGAAAACTTATCCAAATAATATTTCTTTAAAATTAGGATGGACTAAACAGAAATCAATGGCATCATGAGACATTAAGAAATACTAAAATAAAATGGAAAGACGAAATATTTTTTATCAATTGAACCAGAAAATAGGGAATGGTAAACTCAGATTTATCAAACTAACTGATAACAAGAGCCAAAAAACTAAATCTATGATTTTTAAATCATATTTAACCATATTTTTACAAATTATGAATGAAAATTGCCTAAAATTTTTATAAGCAGAGGACAAAATGAAAATAGAAAGAATCCACTTACTACCTCAAATAAATCCCAAAATGAAAACTGCCAGGAAAATTACAGCAAACTCCAGATTTTTTAGATTAAAGAAAAATTACTGCAAGCAGCCAGAAAGAAAAAGTTCCAAGTATCAAGGAACTACAGTCAGGATTACAAAACATTTGACAACTACTACTATAAAGGTTGAGAAAACTTCGTGAATAATTCTCTCAGCAAAACTGAGCATCATCCTAAAAATGAAAACACAGATATTTAATAAAATAGAGGCCTTCTAAGGATTCCTAATGAAAAATCCAGAGCTGAATAGAGAAACTGAAATGTAAATTCAAGAGTCAAGAAAAACCTAGATAGTAAATACATTTGAGCAACGGGAAGGGAATAATGACCAAGTGGTTAGACACTAATAGAAAGCAAAGAAACAAGCATGTCTCAGAATCTAAGTGTCTTCAAGGACCTTCTGAAGGCAGTTAAACCAGAAGGGACTGCCGAACAGCGGTTTTGCTTTGACAATTTTCAGACGGAACAACAAAAGCAGGGAGCCTGGAGTGCATCACCCATGTGAGGGAAGAAAGGGACAGGACAGGGATGAATCCAAGGGAGGCAGACACAGGGGCGTGGGATCACAAGAAACTGACATCTAAGGACTGCCTCAATTCCATTATACAAAAGCAAAAGATAGCTGCAGGGGAACAAACAGGAGCATGGGGATGAGAGGTGGTGAGAGAGGATTGCCAGGAGAGCCAGACCAGCTTGGAGGCACACCCCAACCCCTGCTACCAAGGGGCAGAGCCAGGGAAGGGGAGGGCAGGAGGAGACCTGTAAACTGGGACAACAGCAGCTTCTCCTGTGAATAGGTAACCAATGGATAGGTACAAATTTCCCTCCACAAGCTCCTGGAGGAGGAGGAGGAGTGTTTATTCTTCTTGGTTTTTCTTGACTCCTGTCTTTACATTTCATGATTTCCCATGCTGATCAATCATGGAATCAGGCCCACCAATAGCAGTGTTTCCAGCCTGAGGATAAAAGGTGACCCCATCTCAATAAAAATGAATTAAGAGGAAAAAAAAGGAAAGGGTAAAAGCTGTGGTCAGAGACTGAGAAAGGAAGGGTTTGGGAAAGGCAGTAGAACTGAAGCAGGTTACTACTTCTTTGTAAAAGAGGGAAGCAGGAGAACCGGAGAGAAGCATAAGAAGATGAAGAGAAGTACTCCGACAGCAGCTGTAATCCTGAAGTGAAAGAGCCTGAGGTCACCTTCCCTCTTTTTTTTTTTTTTTTTTTTTTTTTTTTTTTTCATTTTCTCAATGATGTTAGCACCTGGCTCTTGACTTTCCTCCCTATCTCCTCTCCTGCCTCCTTGCGGACTTGGGTATTCAATGTGAAAATTCCCCCAAATAATCTCACTCCTTGTGAGTGAGGGACAGAGAGACAGGCTGCTCGCTCTGTCACTGTCATTTACCTCACCCCTGTAACAAAAACTTTTCATCTCTCCTCTCTCCCCAACAATTCCATCCGTGTCCATGGCCAATGACCTGGCTCTCTTCTAGACTCAAGACCCCCAGCACCTTCTTCAGTTCCTCATAGTTACTCGGGATGATCACCCTCTCAATTCTTCCTCCTTTGGTCACCAAGAGGAACAGTCTGTAGAGACCCTTGACTACACAATTCCTTAAGTTCCTCAAACCCAACCACTTCCTCCCTGCCTCCTCCTGAACCTTACTCCAGGATGCATCCCCCCTTTTTCATCAAGTTTCTTTTAACCTTCACTATTTGCCAATCAGGATTCCCAATGGACTTAAAAACCATGATCGGGTTTCTCTGATCCTTAAATAAAAATAACCTTCCCATAACTCTTTGGTTACTATTCAGCCACTCTCCCAATACATGCCTTTCCCCTTTACTGACAATAAACCATAAAGGGCGCCAGGAAGGAGCAGTCAGACTTGCAGAAAAGCATGGGTGAGCAGTGTTGGAAACAGAGAGGAGAGAGCATCCAGGAGAAGCAGGTGGTCAGCGGGATCAGATGCAACAAGGGGGTGAGGGTTAGAAAGAGATGCCTGCTCCTCTGGCCTGAAAAGGGTCGAGAGATGAGAACAAAGTTTTGTTTTCAAAGGGAGGAGAGAGCTAGGATGACAACCTGGAGAGATGCAGAGGGCTGAGGATTTTTAAAGATGGAGGAAACTTGGCATCAGAGAAGGAATCAGTAGATGATGGGGAGAGATTGAAAATGAAGAGAAAACAAGGATGCAGACAAAACAGCAGGGGGTGGGATCAAGGGCTCATGGAGAGTGGTCTGCTAGGGTGAGAAGAGCTACTTGTTCATCAGACCCTGGGGCGAAGAAGGCAACAATGTAGAAAGACATCAAGGGGCTTGGAGATCTGGAGAAGGGGAAAACAGGAAGCTCACAGAAAACACTGTTTTCTCAGTAAGGAATGAGCTGGTGAGGGAGGCTGGAGGAGCCAAGAGCAGGTTATAAGGAAAGCTTCTGTAAGAAGTAAAATAGGGCATCAATTAAAGACCTGCCTTACGATTAGATAACAAAGTTAATGGATAGAATTATTTATAGCAACTTCTTTGTGGTAGTAAAGAACTGGGAACAAAATGGCTCCTCCTGGCTCATGTAGGAAAGCAAGGAAATATTGCTGCTCCATTTAAAATAAAGACTATAAATCATTCAAAGAAGTTTGGGAAGACAAGAAGGATGCAGAGCAAAGCAAGCAGAGCTAAGAACCAATCTACATAACAATCCCTAAAAGTAAAGGAAAACAATTCATCAGAGACACACTGGTTCAGTAGTCCAAAGAATCTGAGTTCCAATCTGCCCTCGGACACATTGCTGTGAGACCCTGGACAAGTCATTTAACCCCAATTGCTTCAAAAAAAAGAGAGACAGAAACAGTCTAGCACATCAAGTGGTCATTGAATGGTCAGTTGACTTCAGAAGCTAGGGAGCAAAGCAAGCTCTTTCCTCTCAGTAGAAAAGTGAGGGACTTTGTGTAAGATATAAAGCCTTGCTTTATCAGAGCTAGTCAATGTTTTGGTATGAGGGTGTGGGGGACAAGGGGAACAGGGCAGAAAGGAATTGCTAGAAGGTGACATCAATGCTAAAAAATAATAATAAAAATAAATAAAATATTTTAAATAATACTGGAATCCAAGGGAGGAATTCATAATGTAAATGAAATCAAATAAAAGTGCCTATTTTTTCTTTATATTGTCTTTCCTCATTCTTTCTATGTAGAGATATGATTTTTCTTAGGTAAAAATAAGGATGCCTCTAAATCTATGATCATATAATTATTATAGAAACAAAAGATGTAAGGTAACTTTGCATGCTAAGATGGTAACTGGAACATTTTGTCAAAAGAAGTAGTAGGTTTTTCTGCAATTGCCTAGAATGCAACAATCAATACATTTTTCTTTTTTTTTTTTGTTCAAGTTACTTATAGTCAAGAAACAAGACATAATCCAGCATGATCACATCCAGAGCACGATGCTACCAATGTTCCAGAGCTAGCGTCAGTTTGCCCTGATAAGAAAATACCAAATTTAAGCCACTATGACAAATGTCATGACTAGTAACACAAAGACTACTATTACAGCTGCCTTGTTCCTCAACAGAAATCATCTCTCTCTCTAGCTCCAACCTGAAGCATATAGGAAATTTAAGGAAGTAGTTAATAACTTTAAACAGAGTCCACACAAAGAAAACTGAAATTCAAGAGAAAAAATATGTGGAGTTCCAAATGTCCAAAATATGCCCTTTTTTTCTCTTATTATCCATGTTAATCCTTTTGATCTATTTTTCCCTTCTTTTTTTTCCCTCTACTCTCCTTCCCCTTCCTATTTTCCAGACCACCCCATCCCCCCACAAAGAGTCATTGGCCAGAGGAAACCCAGGCACTATCAGAGGGAGCAGATGCTGAAAGAAGGAAATGGGTGCTATGGGTGGAAGACTGGAGCCAACTTTCATTTATATCTGCACTATATCCTGAAGCCCAACAATCTCTTCCCAAAGAAAATATGACACTCTTTTTAAAAAGGTAAAGGTATTATAGAAAACATTTAGGCAGCCAAAAATACTTTTACACACACACAAAATGCTGACTGCTAACTTAAATAATATGGAAATTTTTAAATAATTACATTTAACCAAAAACAACTTACTATTCTACAGTATCTTTTTATTCTAAAAGAAATATAAAGTGTGCATTTTAAAGAAAATCAATTTCTTACATGAGTGATGAAAGCTTCTGGCGCGACATTGGTGCAGCAGAGAGCGGGGAGAAGAACTTGCTCCTTGTTTGCAGTGACAAAGAAAGCCTCCTCTCCCTACCCCAGCACAGCCTGCACAAATTCCAAGCATGCTAAAGGACACAAGAGCATATTATAAAACCTGAAAGGCGGCACTTGTTGGGACATTGAGCATTGGTCTGCATCTAGGAACAAAACAGAAATGAAAAGCTGGGCAAATTGACTCCATTTGCCAATGATCCATGTAAATAGAGATTAATGGAAATCATTATAACTGGTAAAAATTTCTCCACATTAAAAACTAGAGCAATCAACAAAATTTCAGAGCAAACTGACAAGTAGCTTAGGCCTAAATCTTAGATTACTAGGTGACTATTGCAATTTAATGGGCATATAACTGAAGTTTAAGCACCTGGCATTAAATAGTTAGAGATGATCATTGGTCCTCGGAAACTGATGAGAGAGAAGACGACATGAGCATATTTCCTAGTGTGGAGGTGGATAAAATTCAGCAAAGAGAAATGAAGAAGCAGTCAGACAGGTAGGAGGAGGCTCAAGCAAGGGAATAGTCATAGAAACAGAAAGGCCAAAATATCCAGGAGGAGACAGGTATCAATAGTATCAAGTGCAGCACGATACTGAGGAATGATGATGGGATTTTGCATGTAAAATCACTGACAACTTCGGGCAGGAGGCAGTTTCAACTATGTCACAAGGAAGACAGAAAGTGGAAGAGAACAAGAGGGTTAAGAAGGATAAACATTTTGTAGGAGTCTGGCTGAGAAAGAGAAAGGAAAAAAAGGACCTGAGGGAAACAGCTTCCTACCTGTGTGATAGCTTCTCACAGAAACCTTTGACAGACCATCATCCTTCTCCCAGGTCTCAGACAAAAGTGTCCACCAAGGCCTCCCCTGGGGCCTTCACTTCCCTCTCTGCCTACTAGCCTAACACCAGTGCCTTATGCACACAAGGCACTGAATCTGTTGGTCCAAATTAAAATATGCCCATCTTTTTAAAAAGATGTTTCATTCCATTTTATTTTCTTATTAGGTTCACATTCTCTCAGCCCCAGTTTCCCCCTAATTAGAGAAAACAAGGAAAACAAAACTCATTACAAATATGTATACTCAAACAAAACAAAGGCTCACATGGTCATATCCAAAATCAATATATTTTATACATATACACGATACAGATGGAATTGGGGGAAGGAAGAGCCCTCAATAACTACTCTAAGTTATGGAATTCTTTGGAACTGTGGCTGGTCATTGTGCTGAATCAGAACGCCTAAATGTTCAGAGTTGTTTGTCTTTACAATATTATCATTCTTGGTCACTGGGCCAAGAGGTATGTCCAGTTTAACTGCTTTGGGTCCATAGTACCAGATTGCTTTCTAGTGGCTAATGTCCACTCCTTTTTCTTCATTTCTTTCCCTTCCTTCTATCTTTTGAAATTTTTCCCAATTTTCAAGGAATGAAGTAAAACTCAGGATTGTTTGGATTTGCATGATTTGGAGCATTCTTTCACGCAGTTTTTAATAGTTTATGATTCTTTTAAAAACTATCTTTCAAATTCTTTGACCACTTATCTATTAGAGAATAGCTCTTAGTCAGATATAGAGAACCTAGATATAAAAATATAATACTTAGCCCTGAGTGGCATATAGTATGTACTTAATGTTTATTAATTGGCATATCCATATATATAGATATCTATTCGTTATCTATATATCTTATATTCTAAACTCTTATCAAAACATTTGATACAAAGATTTTTTCCCATGCAACGACTTCCCTTCTTATCCTAGGCATATTAATTTTGTTTGTGTAAAACTTTTTTAGTTTTCTATAATAAAATTTATCTTTTGTCTTTTATAATTGCCTCTCTCCTTTGTTTAATTAAAGCTACATCTCTTACCCATAGCTATGAAAAACTTATGATCTACTTCTCTTCTAAATTTTAACTATCTCTAAAAAAGAAGAAATGCACAAACTCCATATTAAAAACTCCTGATTTCAGCCTAGTTCTTCTTTCTACAGGGGAGAATAACAAAGATCACACAGGTTATTAAATGTCTCATCCCAAATTACAGGTAGTTTATGGCAGAGCTGAGATCAGCCCCAGTCATCTTACTCTAAATCCTGGTTCTGCCTAACTAATTGGCTGTATGACTTAGAGAAAGTAAATTTTACTGTTTCTTTACCTATAAAATGACAAGGATCAATAGACATCTCTAAGGCCCCTTCCATCTCTAATAGTCTACAGAGAGGAGGTTACAGCTAGAGATAATAAGATTTGGGAATTATTCACAGGGTAATGTTTGAAGATCTTAGTGGATTAAATATAAAAGAAAAAGAACAGAAAAACAAGAACTAAGCTTTGGAGAGACATCCATAGTCAGAAGTCAGGAAGAAGAGTCAAGAAGCCAGTAAAGGAAGAAGTCAAAAGAGGCAGGAAAAGGACCTAGATAAAGAGTCACAGAGATCAAGGGAAGGAGTTTAAAGGAGTGTATGGTCGACGTCAAACAATAACAAGGGTCACATGTTCAATTCAGGGTACTCAAAAAATACATAAAGAAGGCAAAGAAAAATGAGGCCTGGAAAAGACCTACTGGATTTGAAAATAAAGTGTTTACTTTCCTAAAATTGTTCAGCAAAAATTAGGATACAAAGCAGTCCTCAGTCCTAAGAGTTGTTATGCTTACCATCCCCTTAACAACTCACTCCCTAGAGCAGGAGCATATGACTTTCTTTGGATGACCATGAAGAACCCCAGAAAGTCTGAAGTGAGATTTGGGGTCCAATCCAGGAAAAGAAATCTCATGACACAGTACAGCCCCCAAAATCTCAAAAGACTTTTTTAAATTGAAAAGAAGGATCCCTGTATGTGGCTCCTTAACATTGAAATTTTCTCCAAATCACTATTCCCACTTCATTGATAAGGCTTCCACACAATTCTGCCAATCAATCAATCAATCAACAAACATTTAGTAAGCATCAGCTTTTCAAGAAGCATGGCATTAGGCACTGGAGACAAAGACAAAACACATACATACAAATAAACACACATATATATGCTATATAAGATAATGAGGGAAGGGAAGTGGAGAACAACTGGGCTGACTAGAAAGGGCTTCATGCAGAAGGCACACTTGAAATGAATGCTGAAGGAAACTAGGAATTCCAAAAGAGTGAGACAAAGAAGTAGGGCTTTCCAGACAGGAGGAACAACTAATCTCAGAACACTGAGACAGAAGATGAATTACTGTATATGAAAAAATGAGGAAAAGTACAAAGATCAGTTAGGCTGCAACAGAGAATAGGTGTGAAGGGGAATAATATATAATACAGCTGAAACTATCTAAAAGAGAAGTTTTTATGTGAGCCTGGAAATAACAGGGGCTGGAGTATATTGCGTAGGAGTTTGACATGGACAGACTAGGCTTTAGTAAAATCACCTTGGCAACCATGAGAAGGATAAAGAGAGGAAAGACTTGAAGAAAGGAGACCAATTAAAAGGCTATTATAACAACAGAGGGGGAGGTAATGAAAACCTGGACCACAGCATCCTAAAAATATATTCCTAAAATCTATACTGCTAGGAAAGGACACTTGAACCAAAAGAGTATCACTTTTCTATACTTTAAGTGCTTATATGGTAGTGCTAACAATTTCTAACTGAATATTGATGTTGCATTGATTCAAGGACCCTAGAAAGACCTAGATTGAAGCATTTTCCCAACAATCACCCCCAAAATGTGTTCAATTTCTCAATCAAAATAATAGCTGAATGGCCTAAGCTCACAGTGTACTTGACTGATGAAGAAAATTGCTAGTTTACCCCACTAATTCTAATATTATTTATCTTTATTGTTTGACAGTTTAAATAAAACATCTGCAAGAACAATTAATGACTTATCACCCCAATGATCCCATCCTATATAAAGAAAGCTTTTCTAAAACATTTTGGAAATAAAACCAAATTTGCTTGCATGTGTCATTACCCTTTGCCAGAATCTAAAATTGCTGGCTGGAGTCCACTTACTGCAAGATAATCATCTCCCAGATGCATTCTATAACAAAGAGGGAGCAAAAAATCTTCCCTGAATTCATTCATGGCACCCAGTAAAGTATTATCATCCACAGTAGAGGTAAATAAAGAGCAATTGTCAATAGGTTTATATAAATTTTCCTATCTTGTCAGAAAGTAAAGCTGTTTCCTAGGTATACACAGATGCAGGGACTTTCCGAGTTACAAACAGTAGTTTACCCCAAACCAAACTAATATAAACACCAAAACTCAGACTATTTTATAGCCTCATCAAGTCGTTCTGGTTTCCTTGCCCCACCTGGTGGTCAGGGTGAGAAGCTGGCCAGCCACTCTTAACACCTCGTTCCTTTCTCAGGAAGATCATGCCAGGGAACTTTCCACTTTTTCTCATATTTGGAAAGGTCCTAGAGACCATCTAGGATAATCAGCACCTGAAGAGGAACGCTCTCTCTCTCTCATCTGAGGAGAGTTTCTCCTCCCAATCTTAAAAAGCTACGGTGAGAAGAAACCCACAATCTTCCCCAGAAAATACAGAAGACGTTAAAAGCCTTCCTCACACCAAACCCAAATCTGCCTAAAGGCAATTGCTATCAATTGCTCCTACTTCAGTTCTACAAGGCAGGCAGAATCGGTGCAGTACCGTGCATGAAAGTCCTAGAAATACTTGAAGAGAACTCAATAAATCAACAATGAATCTGGAAGTCACATACATGAAAGAAGGCCTGATTCCATTCCCCTGTTCTAGACAGACCACAGCAGAGGGCTGACAAGGAAGGACATTTATAGAGAATACCCCCAGAAAAGGACAACTAGGAAGGAAAGATCTTAAGTCAGAACTGGCTGAACGAACTGAAGGTGTCTGGCTCAGAGACCACAAAATGTAAAGGAAACCACAAAACTTCTTTTCAACAATTGGAAGTTTGCAGCAAGAGGTGTGGAACCAAGAAGGCTCCAAAGAGGAAGGAAGGGGCACTTCTGCAACCAACCCTCCACTCCCATCTTCTATCACTTCTCTGGAAAATTCAGGCATTTTTTCTTTAATTCCTTCCTCTAATGGAAAACATTTTAGCAACTATATAAATTAAATAGGCTTTTAAAGCTAAATTGAGAAGCTAACCACCATTTATAATGTAGCATTAATAGAAGAATGAATTCAATCTTCTAATCAATTTATTGCTGTTCAGTCACTTTTCAGTTGTATACTATTCTGTGTGACCCCATTTGGGGTTTTCTTGGCAGAGATACTGGAGGGGTTTGCCATTTCCTTCTCCAGCTCATTGTACAGATGAAGAAACTGAGTCAAATGGGCTTGAGTGACTTGTCCAGGGTCACACAGCCAGTCAGTGTCTGAAGCCAGATCTCAACTCAGGAAGATGAGTTTTTCAGACTCTAGGGCCAGGGCTAGGGCTCTAGCCACTGTATCCCCTAGCTGCTCTTTAATAAACAACCTAGAAGCAAATTTTTGGAACAAAATCTAATTGTAAATTATGGATTAAAGAAGGCCTGCTCAGACAGATATAAGAGGTACAGAAAGGAGATTAAATAAAGGTGAACCAAAGGAACCAACAAAGATGATAACAACACTCTTACAGTTTGCAAAACACTTTCCTCAAGACAATCCAGTAAATAGGTAATGCAAGTGTTATTACCCACATTTTGTCACAAAAAAACTAAGGCCAAGAGAAGTTCATATAGCCAGAAAGTACCAGAGACAAAGCTCTAACATAGCCCCCTCAATGTTACTACTTGGTATCAAAAAGTACACTAGGCTGAAGAACTAAGTGGGAAATGGAAATATAAACCAACACCTCCAAAAACTGTTGGTATCAGTCATGATTTCATCCAAGTATTTAAAAAAAATAAGTGTCAATATAATTATAACTATCAAGAAAGCAATTACTGGATTTTATCTTCCTAATTATTTCACAAACCAAGCATTATCATGAGGAGATCCCGTAATCCAGGTGGTAGGGATAAAAACAATGTGCAGTACAGCACTAGGCCACGTCACATCATGGAAGACTTTATAATTAGATATCTCCTTAATTCTCTCTTCTCTGCTCTATAGAAATACCTTGAAGAAGTTCAGGAAAAGCCCATTTCATTGAAAATTATGTTCTACTGTAATAATTACAAGAAAGGTTTTAATGTATTATGTTTGCTTATCCTAATGAAGATCTTAAAACTCTAAAATTCCCATCTTTGGTGAAAAATCTTCTGTCCTATCCCTCCTGACTTGCAAAGAATTGCTCATTGTGACCTCAAAGAAGCATTTAAAGTGTCAATAATATACCAGACTTCATAAATGGTGCCGGTGTTTAAAAAAAAAAAAAAATACAGAAGTAAAACTTTAGTCCCTATCCTCAGGGAGTTTATTCTATTAGAAGGATACAACATGTTCACAGATAAATACCTGAAATAAAAATGGAAATAAAGTGGGTGCCCATCAATCAGGCGATTTCTACACAATTGTGGAATAAAAGTATAATGGATTATTATGTTGTAAAAAATAAAATAAGAAAATATGAGATACAATGAAGACTTGCATGAACTAATTCTGAAGTAAATGGAACTAGAAGAACAATTTACATAAACAAAATAATGGAAAATTAAATAATTCTGAAAGATTTGGGACCTCTGATAATTTTAAGGTAATCAATCATAATTTCAGAAAGCTAAGGTTAAAGCTTGCTTTCTTAGCAAGAAGTGAAGGATTAGAGATTCAGAAAAGCAGTTCCATCTTCAATCAAGGTCAGTATGTTGGCTTGTTTTCACAAGGGCTTTTGGCTTGTAAGAAAGAAAAAAGAGGAGAGAAGAGGAAAGGAAAGGAAAGGAAAGAATAAGAGAAAAAAAGGAAAGAGAGGCAGAAAGAGAAAGGAAGAAAGAAAAAAGAAGGAAAGAAAGAAAGAAGAAAGGGTAAGGGAGGGAAGAAAGGAAGAAGGGAAAGAGGGAGAAGGAAAGAGAGGGAAGAAAGAAGAAAGGAAGGAAGGGACAAGGGGAAGGAGGAAAGAAGGAAGGAAGGAAGTGAAGGTGGGTAGGAAGGAGGGAGGAAGACAGGGAGGGAAGGAGAGAGGAAGGAAGAGCAATGAAACATTTAAATATGCACAAAAGAGGTATGGACAAGCTAAGTAATTTGGGTACTGTTAAATTTAATATACACTTTGAAAAGTAAATTCTGTAGCAAGGTCACAGAATACTCTTTTCTGTTATTAAATGTTGATATCTGTTGATGTTTAAGTTCATAATAAAAAGGATTTTCAAAATTAAGGCATGCAGAAATATATACAAAATCAATACAATGAAGGAAGGCATACTAACACCTGGAAGAATCAAAATGAAAAAAGGTCTCTGGAAGGAGAAGGTGCTACAGCTGAGCCAGGAAGGAAACTAGAGGCCAGGTGAGACAAACATGGACAATGGAGCATCCTCCTGTCCAGAGAACAACAGGTAGAGCTATTTGGGCTGAGAGCTGAGGGAAGAACTACACATGAAGCCACTTTTCATTTCATTCACCATTCGGTAGAGTGTTGATACGGTGGTCAGCAATGAAGCAAGAGAAGAGTGGAAAGAAGGCTATATTGGAGTCACAAGACTTGGGATCCATGATCCTAGGCTGAGATGATGTTGAGAAGCCCACAGGCACAAGATCCTGTGACCCCTCCACCCAAGACTTCTCCAAAGCATTCACCAGAATCCCTCACCTCTTTGATGTTTACCTGCAATCTCAGTAACTCCCAAGTCCTGAAACTTGCTGGCTGAATCCAGTACCAATTCCTGCCATTCAACATTGAAGCCTTCAATCTTACCAGTACCTAGCTCATTCTCGTGGTTGTGCCAAACTTTTTCTACAACAAACAAAACAAAAACTTAGCCTTTCATGGCTAAATTCCTGGAGGTCATTTCCATCAATTCCTCTACTTCTTTTCCTCTCCTCAAACAGCAAGGTGGCCCAGTGAATAGAATAGTGGCTCCAGAGTCAGGAAAACTTGAAATCAAATCTAGTCCCAGACGCTTACCATGAAATTCTGGGGTAGTCACTTGTTTTCTGCCTCAGTTTTCTGTAGTGTAAAATGGACATAATAGTAGCAGCTACCTGCCAAGGTTGTTAAGAGAATCCAATGAGATATTTGTAAAGTGCCTATTCCTCTTGTACCTCGACTCCATATCCAATGATTTGCCAAGTCCTGTCTCTTCTACCTTCATAACATGTTCTCCAACAGTGGTGTCCTCTTGGGACAAAGCCAAGCTCCTGGACCATCAAAATGGCCCACAAACTAGCTCCACCCTCCCCCAGTTGTCAAATCCATATTCCTAAAGTACAGGGCTGATCATGTCACCTCTCTACTCAATAAACTACAAGGGCTCTTTATTATCTCCAGGATCAAATATAAAGTCCTCCAGCTTTTAAGGTCCTTTACACCTTGTCCCCCTCCTAGCTTTTCAGCCTTCTCCATTATGATCCAATATCATCAGATCACATGAGACCCTCCATCTCCCAACTTCCTGCATTTCTTTCTATGCCCGGCTCCCAGGTCTGGAATCCTCTTGTCCCCTTCATCTCCTGGCTTCCTTCCAGTGACAGCAAAGACTCTACCTTCTACATGAAGCCTTTCCCAGTTCCCTTAATGTTAGTACCTCCCTTGTAAAATTACCTTGATTAATTTATCACATACATAGATACAGGTGAGTCCATAGTTATAAAGACTATAATTGAGTCTTTAGTTGTTTGCAAATATATGTGTGTGCATATGTATGTGGCATGTGTGTATATGCATTGCATTGCATACATGCACATGCATACACGTGCATGTGTGTACTGTAATGCATGCATGTGTTGTGTCTGCATGTGCATGCATGTGTGCTGTGTGCATTGTGTGCATGTATTGTGTTGTATGTTTGTACATGTGTTGTGCATGGCAGCGTGTGCACGGGCATGTGTGTATTGTGTGTGCAATGTACTGTATCTTGCTGTATATTGTGTGTGCATGTGTATATCTATATGTGTCTGTGTGTGTGCACACACTTAGTGATGTGGCTGGTAATTCGCTGTGACCCCACTCGGGGTTTTCTTGGCAGAGGCGCTGGAGAGGCTGCCCATTTCCTCCTCCAGCTCATTTCACGGATGCGCAAACCGAGGCAGGCAGGGTGCAGAGGGGACTCAGGCAGTGGGAGGACCCAGCTTTTCTCTGCCCCGTCCTGGGACGCCTCCCCCGCCAAGGCACCTCTGGTGTCCTGCACGTGCTTGGTGCCTAATAAATGCATCTTGGCTCGGCTTGACACTTACAGCCAAACGGAGAATTTTCTCCAGTGGCTTCGGTGACGCTCAGGATGACGGGGGCAGGGAAGCCCCTCTGACCGCTCCGCCCGGCGGAGGGAGGAGGCTGGACGCCGGGGGCTTGGAGGGGAGAGACTGCACGGCGGTGACCGAGGGCGGCGGTCCCCTCGACATGACGAGGAAGTCCCTCAGTGGGAGGACGATTCTGGGGGGGACTGAGACCCGTTCTGAACATGAGCGAGACGCTCAGCATAGATAAGCACACGGAATCCGAAGAGGTCCACGAGGGGGGCAGCGGAGGAGGGCGGGGCTAGGGTACACCAGGGAGACACGCGCGGCCCGGGAGACCGAGGAGACGCAGCCCGAGGGGCAGGAGGGGGGCTCGACGCAGGACGCGTGCGCAGAGGGCAGGGCATGTGCCAGGAGGGCAGAGCCAGCCCCGGGTCACGTGACCCGCCTGCCGCCCCGGCGGGCCAGCGTTACTACGGACGCGCCGCCTTCGCTAGCGCCGGCTCCAGGGAAAAAGAAAACCCTCCCGTGGCGCCGGCAACGGATCCCGGAGCAGCAGCAGAGCCCACCCCGGGGCCCGGGCACCGAAGGAGCCGCCACCAGAGCCTCCACTCACCGTCTCTTCTGTCCCTGATATTGCACCTCCCCGTCGCTGTTCGACTCAGTCGCCATCTTTGTAGTCATCCTCAGCCTCTCCTCCCGCTACGGCCCCGCCTCCCGTTCCTCCTCATTGGCTCCTTATCTCAAGCCTCTTGCAGCCTATTGGCTGAGGGCTAACCGCTCCTCAGCCTCCCTTCCCGTTGGTTTATTCAAATAACCGACCGCCCCGCGCAAACCTGGGGTTCGGATCCTAGCTTGCCCGGGCCCTGAGCACTTGGGGCTCCCGCCTTGACCTTGAAGCCGGATGTGCGGCGGACTGTCGGTCACGTTTCCTAAGGCGCCTGATTGCGTCTGGCAGGAGCCGCGGCCCCCTCATCTCCGCGGTTCCGCCCAAATCCTTGGCGAATCCCTCCCCTGGTTCTTGCTCTTCTACACGTGTATATTTAAACACTACTTTACGTGCCCGACTCCGGGGAGTCCGAGAAAAACCACGAAGTCCCCGCCCTCAGGGAGCTTGCAGAAATTAACGATTCGTAGAGGGAGAGAAGATTATTTTCCAAAGGGCCCTTCTCGGCGGCGTGGGGGGTTGGTTGGTTGGTTTTTTTCATCTTTGTATCACTGGCCTGGCACATAGTAGCAACTTCATAAAAGCTTGCTGGATGTTCTCGGGAAATATACAAGATGAGGAAATCAAGGCAAAGGAAGAATCCAGACAGAACGCTCCCAGAAAATTAAAAACTGGTTAAACACCAACTGAGTGTAGAGCAAAACTAGACAGGAGAAGTTCTCACAAGGATATGCCGCGTTTATACAATGGAATCTAAGTTCTAGTGCAGAGACCCCTTCCTCCCGGGGTCCTTTCTGAAATTAATGAGTCTCGTAGTGGTTTGTACTGAACCCAAAGTGGCATTCTGGGAATCCATTGCCTCCAGCAAGCCAAGTCAACAAGCGGTACTGAGTACTTACTGGGTGCCAGGTGCTGTGTGGGGTGCTGAGAATGTCTCCCCCCCCAAAAAAAAATGTGGAGTTTACACGGGAAAGTTAAAATCAATCATGTGGAGGTAGAATATGATCAGGACAAATTGGAGATGGTTTCAAAGGGAAGCCCTATGGGAAAGTTCTTGCAGAAGGTGAGGTCTTATGATCCAACCATTCTGGAGAACAATTTGTAACTGTGCCCAAACTGTTTCCTATTTACCATTCCAGGTGTCTATTGTATCTCTGCATTTTGTCTGTAACCTCCTAAATCTGCCTTTTTCCAAAGAAAACGGCCATTATGAATTCTTCATATGACGGAATCCCAATATTTGATGTTTTTCCTAAAAAACATTCTAAAAGGGGCAGCTAGGTGGCGCAGTGGAGAGCACCAGCCCGAAGTCAGAAGGATCCCAGTTCAAATCTATCCTCAGACACTTAACACGTCCTAGCTGTGTGACCTTGGGCAAATCACTTGAACCCTAATTGCCTCCTCAGGAAAAAAAAAAAAAAGAAAAAAAAAAAAAAAAAAAAAAAAACCTAAAATCTGGCACTACATCAACAGTGATTGGCAAGGAAAAGGCCATCTGCATCCGGGGAGAGAACTATGGAGATTGAAAGTGGATGGAGGGGCAGCTAGGTGGCGCAGTGGATAGAGCACCAGCCTTGAATTCAGGAGTTCAAATCTGATCTCAGACACCTAACACATCCTAGTTGTGTGACCCTGGGCAAGTCACTTAACCCCAGCCTCAAAAAAAAAAAAAAAAAAAGAAAGAAATGAAAGTGGATGGAAGCATAATATTTTCATCATTTTTTGTTTGTTTTTTTCTTTCTCTTGGCTTAATTCTTTTTTCACAACCTGACAAATATAGAAATATGTTTAAAAGGATTGTGCCTCTTTAAATTAGTAAAAACCTTTTTTCTCTCTCTCTCTTTCCCATCTACCTGCTTGGAGAAAAAAGAAAGAAAGAAAGAAAAATTAATCTGTGCTCCTTTCATTCCCCTCCCAAACCAGAAAGAGTAGATCTTATTAGCTCTGCCTGCTGGAATGTGCTAGGGTTCTCCTACTTACCTTTTATTCCTTTCGGCCGATTCCCACTTTCTGTAATGTCAGGAATCAGACTCTGCTGACCAGGCATGTTTCCCTATGGGGTCTTCCTTTTCCCAAGCAAAGTACTGCAGTAGCCTTATTAAATATCCTTTCTAGACTTAGTAAAGTAAACCTATTTTGATTAGTAGCTGAATGATCTAGGAGTATCTCCTTTTAAAACTGAGTTTAAGCTAACAATACTGTTAGGCCTGAGTCTGGCCTGCCTCTTACATCTTTCATTCTGGTTTGATGAGAAAAAGATTTCCTGGGTGCATTTTGTGAGCCATGTATTCACTATTAATTTTACAACCTTTTCATTTCCCTAAAAGGAAAAAAAGGCTTTCCTTTTCTAGAACCATTCATTTTTCCTATTACTAAAAGAGTCTAAATTGCCATATGAAAGTAACCAGAAATGATGAGTCTCACTAAGGGGTCTTTTTAGGTCCTGGGGCTAAACCATTTTCTGATTCCTGACACTGAAGAAAGTAAGGATAGATAGAGGGGAATAATAAGATAGCAGACTCCAGCTGGCAGATGTAGGAACATCTAATCCTTTCTGGATTAGGAGGGGAATGAAGGGAGCACACATTCCCCTGAGGCCACGCCTCCTCTATAGTAACATGGATAGGCTGCAGAAGGCTATCCTTTCTCTATTCAGACTTATTATTCATTAATACTGCTTGCTTAATTAACTGGTTCTTTCATTCTCACTTTAGTTTATCGTATTTCCCTCTCATTCATGGAAAAATAGAAAAGAAGGGGTGAGAGAAGGAGAAATCACACCAGCACATGAAACCATAAGTCTGGGTAAAAATTGTGATGTTCTTAACTTTGGGCACAGAAAAGCTCCCCAACTGCTTCTGAAATTCAGACTAAGTTCTCCTTCATCTTCCCAAACTACATAGATTGAATTAAATGTATTCATTGACCACTTCCTTTAGTCTGCTTTTTTTTTTAATTTTGTGAACTTTACTGATACCTTTCATTTTTTGTACCACATTCATTTCCTGTTACACCTCTCCCTCGTAGTAAAAGATAGACCTACTAGCTAAGATGACAGGAGAAGAAAATGATAAATGTTGGAGGGGATGTGGGAAAACTGGGACACTAATGCATTTTTGGTGGAGTTGTGAAAGAATCTGGCCATTCTGGAGAGCAATTTGGAACTATGCTCAAAGGGCTATAAAATTGTGCATACCCTTTGACTCAGCAGTGCCCTTATTGGGTATGTATCCCAAGGAACTCGTAAAGGAGGGAAAAGGACCCACATGTGCAAAAATGTTTGCAGCAGCTCTTTTTTGTGATAGCAAAGAATTAGAAAATAAGTAGATGCCCATCAGTTGGGGAATGGCTGAACAAGATGTCTATGGGACATCCCATTGGAAATATCTAGTAGGCAGGAGAGAAGTTAGGGCTGAACAAGAAGGTACTTCTTCTGCACATGATGATGAGTGAATCCATGGGAGAGATGAGATTGCCAAGTGAAATAATATAAAGAGAAGAAAGCCCCAGACTAGAACTTTGGGGAATTCCCACTGTTAGATTTGGGAATCAAGAGATTACTAGTGACTTTGGAGAGAGAAGTTGCATTTGAAAGAGTCAAGAAGAAAAATGAATTAGGGATGGAGTGAGTTGCCAGCAAACAACATTCTAATAATTTAGGGAATCCTTAGCTCTCTAACAAGGTCCTATATACATAGTGCCCCTGTGCTTTGGTCCATAAATTGGGCCTGTTGGAGAGATGACCCTCTTCCTATTGGGCCTATACTGTGTGTAATGGATAGGGTAAGATTGCAATCCGTTACACCCTCCATATTGTGACTTCAAATCTCCTTGCTGCTCCTTTTGTGATAGGACCAGAACTATAATGAAATTCTTTCTCAAACAGACACACTGTTCAGAATTTGATCAAAAGGTTGATGTTTGTCAGAGAAATCCTCAAATCTGGCTGGTCCTACCCAAGAAATGTGACACTTTTGCCTAAAAGACTAGAATCTAGAATTATGCTGCCTAGGAAATCAAGATTCTCCATCCCCACACAAGATGTTAGGTCCAGAAATACAGAAATAAAATAAACTCTACTCTTAGACCATATAGGCAAACATACATTTGTAAGGCAGCCAGATGATTTGGCAAATAGCTCACTGTACCTGGAGTCAGAAAGGTATGAGTTCAAATTCAGCCTCAGATACTAACTATATGAGCAAGTTGATTCACCTCTGTAAGTATCAGTTTCCTGATCTGTAAAACAGAGTTAATAATAGCACCCACCTCTCAGGGTTGTGGTAAGGTTAAATAAATAATATTTGTAAAGTACTTTGTAAATCTTAAAACTATGTTTAAATACTAGGTATTATTATTGTTGTTTTTATTATTATTATTAATCTGATTCTATCATGGATTTTTACACTCTTTTTAAAAATTGCTTTTTTAAATAAACTTGACAAACATGACCATTCCAATTTGCAAAGAACAGTCATTAGTTTGCTTTTTCTATGTATATTAAATTAAATACAAGAGCAACAAAACTGTCATGCCTCTTTGTGTCCCCATCTGAACTTCTCATCAAACTCTTCTTCTTCCATTACTTTGCTGGCTGTTGCCATACCTTGGACTTGAAAAAAGTCTTTTTTTAATGTCCCCACCCTGTGACATGCTCAGGAAACCATATGTGACTAACACACCCATGTTATCTGTGCTTCAGTCACAGCAGTCAATAACCATTTCTGGAGAGGGGAAACTATGCACAGGCTTCTTGTCGCCCCAGAACCCATGTCCGTGCCTTTACATTGGAAGTGTCCTCTGAATAAAAAAAAAAAAAAAAAAAAAAAAAAGGAAGGGCTAAAGGGATTTGTCAGGCCAGTGGAAAGGGCACAGCTTTCCCCCAGATCCTAACCAAATTATTTTGGTGGTAACTCTATTCCCTGAGACTGATCAAGATCTAGCCTCTTTTCTTTTAGCAAGGTGCCAGTGAGTATGCGCACACTGTTAATGGGAAGATGCCCATCAAATGTCCCAAAGCCTCATTTTCTGTCCCACTCAGCAAATTGACTTGGAAAATTCTCCTGATCACCTTCTTTCCATGTAGAGGAGTACATTACATTTTCAGTTTTAGAAATTAAAGGGAAAGGAGAGGAAAACTCATCCCATGCAGGTCACACAGCCTTGTTTCATTGACCCCAATGCATGGTATCATGAATAAAAAGGCTTCAATTCAACTCTTGACCTATTGTCAGGAGATTGTGAGGGTAGTGGTATCGCCACCTCAATAGTCTAGCTTTGGGGAGGCTGCATAGCCCCAAGAGTCCTATCTGCTATCCGCTTGAGTTATTTCTTAAGGTAGTCTCATGCTAAAAGTAAGAAAGACCCACCCTACAGCTGACCCTTTTTATCAATTCTGTCAGAGCATGACCTCTGATAGCTGCCTTTTATGGCATGTCTCCTCCAGCAATTCCACCATCCTGTTTCAGTTTCCCATTGACTCATTAAAAACCTATAAAATGAAAGGGAAGGCAAAGAAACACTGAATAGCATTCACAATTTTTATTTGCCTTATTATAATCATAACATAAAATGTTCTCCTCATTCTGTGTACTTCATCAGTTCATCCAAGTCTTTCCATAGTTCTTAAAATTCCATTTTGTATTTATTAGACTAGTAGCTAGGTGGTAGATTGGATAGAATACCTGACCTGGAGTCAGAATCCAGCCTCAGAGACTTTCTAGCTGTGTGATCTTACCCAAATCATTTAATTTTGTTTGCCTCAGGCACCTCATCTGTAAAATGATCTAAAGAAGGAAACAGCAAATCACCCCAGTATCTCGAACAAGAAAATCCCTAAAGGGGATGAGGAAGAGTCAGATATGACTGACAATGACCAAAACAACAACAGACAATCCATTAAACTAATTTGTATTGGGCAAGGGGAAGAATACTTCCTTTTTTACTGTATGGACTTCACTTAGAGAATTTATTCCCTTCTGATTAGGATTCTCAGCATGGGAGTAATTTTGTTTTACTGTTTGTTTCTCTTTTTGTTATTTAACAAGGCATTTTTCTAGATAGATTGTAAGATTTTCATTTGTATATGTATAAATTGTTACCCATTTTTGTAGATGCATAGATAAGTTGCACCTGCCTGAGGATGCAAAATCAAGATGAAAAGGATTTTAGTAGCATGAAGTAGGAGTCTATGAAGCATGGAGAGAGAGTCTGCATTTGGCACATGTTGATACTTTCTAGACTACCAGGTCAAGAAATATGCAATTTATTCAAAAGGAGGTAAAAATTTATAACATAAAAAATAAAATTCTTAAAATCTAGAAAAATATCTTATTAAATAACAAAAATGGAGCCAAACAAAAGATAAAGCAAAATTATTCCAGGCCTAAGAATACTAGTCAGAAGGGGGGAAATTCTATATTTGCAAGTTTCCAAAATAATCTTGCAGAAAAGGATTTGTTCTTTAGTTCAGGGACATCTTTAGCAGTTGTGAAAGTACCTGGAAAGAAGCTATCTATATCTCTTAGAAATGGTTTGATATTTGCTTCACATTAAGACTTTAATGTGAGAAAATTAATTTTTTTCTGAAGCTGGTCAAGCAGTCTGACTATTCAGGGAAAATGGTGATTCTATCACAGCCACTTCCTTCGCCCAATTTTTTTTGGTTGCTTTTCTCTGTCAATTAATTTCCAAATGGTCCCAATTTCTACTATGGATGCTACAGTCTCTTCCTCAGTTACAGAAGTGGAAATCTCTGGGGAACCCACTGCCTTCTTCACTGACCTATGAGAGGATCTGATGCTGATAAAGAAAAAGCTAAAAACTGCTGCCAAAAGTGAAGATAGAAAGATATGTGCCTTATAGGCAAAGTAGTTGGAGAGGGAAGAGGGAAAGCCTTTAGGACAATTATCCCCAGTCTGGGAGTTGGGATTCTCTGAGTGTAGGGGGAAGAAGGGGAAGCTATGGCCAGAACCCATGGTGTGAGTAATGATCAATCCAAGGATGGGATGATGAGTCGAATCCCATTCTCTCCATAATAGTCAGTTATAGAACTTGTCTACAAAACAACCAAGGGTACTTTTATCCACCAATACTACCCTGACCCAGTTTTTCCCATTCTGAGACAAGTAGAGGAAATTCCCTCAGGGTATTTGTAGCTTAACTCTATAAGCAAAAATATGCTAATAAAAGTTTAACAACAGACTAGGAGTGTATGGGGGAGGGGACATAAAAATAGCCAGAAACAATTTTAATTTTACTCTAACTCAATAATTTCTCCACCCACTTCTTAAATCTAGACAATCAACAAAACAATAAATGAAACCCTGATTTATAGTATTTGCTGATTTTGAGGAAATGCCAGTCCTAAAAATTTTACAATCTGCCTTGTCAAGCTGGCTCTCCCATGCCCCTCTCTAGAGGACACCAATAGCAGCCATTAGGAAAATCTATAATCCACCATCTTTCCAACAAACCTATCCATCGACACTCCCAGATCACCATGGGATAGCCACTAGTGAGTAAGAAGAGCTTTCCCTCCTTTCTTTTTATTTTGAACAAGAGACTCACAAGATGGGAAGGCATAGATGGGATCATATAATTTCATTACATTGTCTTTCTTCCTAACCTCAACTCCACCTGTCTTCCAAATTTTTCTATTGTACTTTAGGGTACCACTATTCTTCTAGTCACCCAGATTCACAACCTTAATTCCATCTTTGGCTCTTCACTCACATTCAGTCCATATATCTGACATGGCTAAATACCCAAGTTATTAAATTTATGAGTGCCTCTACATGTCTCACATATATTCCCTTGTTTCCATTCCCCTAACCACTTCTCTAGGCTAAGAGGGACTTAGCCCTTCTTCCTAGCTATTGAAATAGCTTCCTAATTGGTTTCCCTACTTCAAGGCTCTCCCCTTTCCAATATATTCTCTCCAGAGCTGCTGCAGGGATTTTATTAAAGTGCAGGGCTTAGTTACCATGTTACCATTAGTTACTTAGTTACTTAGTTTCCATTACTACCTTGACCAACAATTTCCAGAGATAATATTCTAAGCTCAAATATCATTTTTATCTCATTACTTTTAAAGGATATTTAAGTTTGTGTAACTTTTAATAATATACATTATTAGTATATCAGTACCTTTATGTAACTTACAAATAAGTAAATATACATATACAGGGAGCACAATCAAAACACTTTTTATTAATTGGGTATTAGGAACTATTGTTTTAGGCTAATTTTATGTTTTATTTTTTGTTTTATTTTTTAAATTTTATTTTATTTTACTTTCAAGTGATTCTTCTCTTCCTACCTCCACCCTCCCTCATTAAGGTAAAAAAATCTATTTCTTGTGCAACAAGAGAATTGTATAAATGTCTTTATACATATTGGATTTAATATGTATTTTAACATGTTTAACATATATTGGATTGCTTTCCATCTAAGAAAGGGGCTGGGGGGAAGGAGGAGAAAACCTGAAACACAAGGCTATGCAAGGATCAAGGTTGTCAAATTACCCGTGCATATGTTTTGAAAAGAAAAAGCTTTAAAAATTAACAAAGGAAAAAAGAAAAAATCTATTACAAACATATAATCAAGCAAACCAAAGACAATCAAGCAATAAACAAATATTTATTATGTAAGCATCTACTATGTGCCAGGCACTGAGAAAGCACCGGAGTCATCATGGACAACATTCAAAAAAATTGACACATCTCAGTTGCTTGAGACTACTTTTAAAGAGACTTTTCTCCTTCCTCCCCATCTACCAGAACATTTTCTTTTAAAGCATTTTAACTTTATCATGGTTTTTTTTTTAAGGAAACATCAAGTTCATTCTTCACATACCTAGTATTTCATGTTCCCTCACAAAAATGTTCTGAGACAGAAAGGATGCTTACTAGCCCCTTTGTCACCTGGCAACAAGAAATAAAGGCACAGTATGCTGCAGTTCATGTAACTAGTAACAACACCATTATTGCAGTCAACATTGGCTCCTAATCCTTTGGCACTTAAATGAGAACACAAAATACCCAGCAAAAGAGAAGCAGCATGGTATGTTGGAAAGAAGCTGGGAGACCAGAGTTCTGATCTTTTCTGTCCCTGACTCTAGTTTTGGGGCCACAGACAAGCCATTTACTCTCTCTGAGTCTCAATTTCCTCATCTGTAAAATGGAGATAATAATAGTTGCCTTACCTACCTCCCAGGATTGTTGTGAAGATCAAATGAAACATTACTTTGGTGAAGGTATAATAAAAAGTACTCTGTAACCATAAAGTGTTATAAAGATGCAAGCTATTATTATCCTCATTAAAAACAAGTGTTTTAAGAACTTTTTTCCTGCTTCCTCCTCTAGAAGTTGGAATCTGTGTTGTACCTGCTGCTAAGGTAGTTGGTGTTTTCCAATAACATCCTTGAGTATAATGGCACAATCCAAATGTTCTCAAAAATATTACTTTGCTCCTCATAGTTGCAGAAATTACTCTGTTTACATAAATTGAAGTCATTTAATACACTTACCTTAAATCCACTCCATCACTAGGGGGACCTAGTAAACTATTTCTCACCATTGACTCATTACCAACTAATAGTAGTCACCTTCCTGGGAGAAAGGAGTCTCTATAACAGTTTTCTTTCATCTGTATCTATGGTGACTTGCCACTGATTCTATCTCAATGAGTTGATTTGGTAGCAATGGATTTCTTTTCAAGGCAGTTATCTCAACCAACATTTACCTCATTCATCCAGAATTTTTTCAGGTTCTGTGGAGAATAGTGAGGACCTAACACTGGCCTTCAAGTTTAAATCTATTGGGGAATTGTTGTTAGCCATTTCAATCATGTCTGACTTTTTACCACCCTATCTGAGGTTTTTACTGTGAAGAAAAAATGGAAAAAGCATTGGATTTGGAGCCAAAGGTTCAAATCCCAATTTTGCTTCTTACTCCCTGTATAACCTTAGGCAGGACACTTTGCCTCTGATCCTTAGTTTCCTTTTCTGTATAATGGGGTTGGACTGGGTAATCTCTAAGGTCCTCTTCAGTTCTATAGTCTTCAGCCCAAGATGAACAAACATGAAATCATCATAATTATAATCACATTTCTACAGAATTATGTGAAACAATTTCCCTACAACAAGCATAACAGAGGTAGTATTGGTTTTATTGACCCTATTTCACATATGATAAAACTGAGGCTGAATTTAATTAACTTCACAGAATTGGAAAGGAGTTCAGATGCCATCTAGTCAAGCCTATTCCTGAACAAGAATCCTTTCTACTATATACACAAGTAGTCATTCAGTTTTTGATTAGGAAGAATAGGTGGACTCTCAAGGCAAGCTATTTGAGATTTAGATAACTATTTGTCAATAAGTTTTTCCTGGGCATATACCCCAATCCTAAATTTATTTCTTTGCAACTTCTACACATTACTCCTAGTCCTGTCTTCTGGGATCAAACAAAATAAGTCAATTGCCATTTCCATGTGATAACCCTTCATATACTTGAAGATAGCTATAAGAGCTAAAGCAGAGCTTTCAACTGATCTTCATATAACATGATCTTGGGGCTTTTCATATCAAGAAACAGAATATTGGAGCTAAAATAAGGAGATTCTATTTTGGCCAAAACAATCAAGAAAAGAAAGGAAAAAAAGTAGCCTAAGAGTTGACTGCAAACAGGGTATTTGCCCAATGTCACATTGCTAGTAAATATTGAAATCAAGCTTTGAACTTCAAGTTCAAAAATCATAGAATCATATAATAGTTGGAGAGTAACTAATCCAACCCCTACTTGAACAATATTTCCACAAAATGTAGAACAAGTAGTTGGCCATCTAGTTCTTTGTTTAAAAAAACTCTAGTAAAGAGGTACTCATTGCATTCTGAAGTGGCCCATTCCATTCTGGGGTAGTTCTAAGTGTGGAAGGTTTTCTTTACATTGAGCCAAAATTGACATTTCATCATTTTCACTTCCAGTTCTGCCCTTTGAGGATAAACAAAACAGATTTAATCCCTCTTCCATAATGAGAGTTCTTCAAATGTTTGACTTTCTAATTTAAATTAAGAAAACTTTATATTTATGTGTATTTTATTTCATTTTACTAAATCCAGTCTAATGTTCTAGACTTTTGAGATTTTTTTTGAATCCTGATTCCATCATCCAACATACTACTTATCCTTTCTAGCTTTGGGCTAGCTCCAATTTGTTGCCGTTTGTCCTTTGTTCTCTAAGAGAACCATGACATCAGAGAGGTGAGGCCATGACATGCAAGTGAACTGGATTTAAGTGAGGGAGGGCTGTGCAAGGTCACCTGCCTCACTTTCCCCTCCAGAGCCATCTGGCTCTAGTGGCAAGATTTAGATCAAGTATGCTATATATACTCTTATTCAAGTATAACATTTAAACGGCTCATATAAGATACATAGTCCATATATAATACTTAGTAG
The DNA here is from genome assembly GCF_048593235.1 of Sminthopsis crassicaudata. NCBI lineage: Eukaryota > Metazoa > Chordata > Mammalia > Dasyuromorphia > Dasyuridae > Sminthopsis > Sminthopsis crassicaudata. The sequence continues at coordinate 610,319,164 of NC_133618.1, forward strand.
GTAACCATGGATAAATATCTCTGGATCTTGCTTACCCCTCTCCAAGAAAGAGATATAGGAAGGGACCATGAGGTCCCTGTTCTGTTCTCTTATTAAAAAGACTGAGATATTGGTTCCTTCTCAATTTATTGCTATTCTGAATAAAATAGTATATGGTTAAATGTTTCTCAGAAGCTCGTTTGTTTCATGAGAGAAAATGAATTTGCTTCTAAAGGAGAAACAGAAATGAGCCAGGTTCTAATTTTCTCAGGGTAAGAACATAAGCCAAGGATAATATTAATTATTAAATAATTAAGATTGAACCTAGGTCAATGTTAACATCAACTCCAGGTTTGGATTATAGGAAACAAATGTAAAAGTGTGAAATAGAAATATGAAAACCTTGAGGAAATATTCTGAAAGCCTTGAGGAAAAAACATCCAGCCAAGAAGTAGGAATGGAAGGCTCTGTAGTGATAGAATATTTGAGTTGGACCTTTCAATTGATTAGATTTTCTACAGAAAGGGTTTGAGGCACAGCAAGTAGTTCAAAGCATATGGAACCATGTGACCCAAGACAAAGAAGCAGAAACCTATAGAATGTATTTCAAGAATAGTTAATGCTTACTGTATATTATGAGTGAAGCTGATAAATTATCACCAGTCCCCAAGTTCCTACACTTGATATATACAGAATTTATTTTTCTACTAAAGAGATAAAACTTGCTCTAATATCTGTTATTAGTCTAATTAGTTTTTCTTGTTCTTCCTTTATTTTTGAAGAGGACTAATGATATCACAATATTGGGATCAGGTTACAATATATTCAGCTGGGGCTAATCAGTCCAATATGAGTATATGAACTCAAAAGGCTTTACCTCAAGTCAAGTACAAGTGGTCTGTTACAAGACAACAGTGGGGGTAGAGATGTCTCCAAATTGTTGCAGCTAATGTCTCCCTTGTGCTACTGTGATTCTACTTTACTCATGAAGTACAAGGCCTTCTTTAATTCGGGTACACCATGATGGGTGGTCATGCTGATGTCTCTTATGCCTCACAATCACTACTGAAGTTCTTCAGAGAAACTTTTTGGCATTTTTGTACTGCTTTCTCTGGCCATCATGTGAGTGCTTACCTTGTAAGAGTCCTCCATAAAAGTCTCTTAGGTAAAATATGTTTGGTATTTGGACTTCTTGGCCAACCCATTGGAGTTGCACTTTCTACAATAGCATTTCAATGCTTGGAAATTCACCTTAAGAGAGGACTTCAGTGTCCAATATCTCATCTTGCCAGGGGATTTTCCCGAGACAATTCAAACAGAAATAATTCACTTTCCTGACATGACATGATAGACTGTCCAGATTTCATGGACATCCAACAGTGAAATCAGCACAATATTCTGTAGACCTTCAGTTTGGTATACAAACTAACACCTTTTCTCTACTATACTTTGTTTGGAACATCCCAAATGCACTATTCATTTTTATAAAGGAAAAGTGACAATCACAGAGGCATCTCTCTTTGTCATTGCTGGCAAGATTCTTATCAGAGTCCTCTTTAATTGGCTAATTCTTTATTTAAAAGGTGATTTGCCTGAGAAGCAGTATGGCTTCAGAAGGGGCTCTCTAGGGAATGGTTGACATGGCGTTTGCTGATCAACAACTCTGGGAGAAATGCCAGGAACAGAAAAAAGGTCTCTCCCCAATATTTGCTGACCTGGCCACAGCCTTTGATACTATCAGTGGTAAGGGCTTATGAAAGAGTATGGTAAAATTTGGTTATCCAAAGAAGTTCATCAGTATTGTACACCAGTTTCATGATGGCATGGGTTCTAGATAAAGGGCAATGCTCTCATACTTTCCCAATCACCAGCGGAGTGAAGCAGGGCAGTATGTTTGTTCCCATGCTTGTTTAGCCCAGTTAGTTAAATTTGTACAAAGAACCCCTTTAGACTCTCGGAATAGACCCAGAGAGAGTCCCTGCTTGCAGAAAGAAAATTTACTGTTTTACATAGCTGAGTATGGGCAGCTAGGTGGTGCAGTGGATAGAGCACCAGCCCTGAATTCAGGAGGACCCGAGTTCAAATCTAATCTCAGACACTTAACACTTCCTAGCTGTGTGGACCTGGGCAAGTCACTTAACCCCAACCTCAGAAAAAGAAAAAAAAAATAGTTAGATATTCTGTTTTCTGTTATTTTGGCAGGTAGGTAGCATAATAGAAGCTAAAGGCTAGTTAGGAAGACGAATTTAATTCTAGCCTCAAGTTACTTATTAGACAAGGCACTTATTTATATAAATATAAAATAGGATTAATAATAGCACCTATTTCTAGGGTTGTTATGAAGATTGAATGAGATAAAATTTGTAAAACTCAGCACATGATGGTCACATAATAAGCTCTATATAAAAGGTAACTATCATGATTATCATTATTGTTATTTCTGAGCAGGAAATATTCAAAAAGCATATTGTTCTTCTGTATCATATAATCTTATTTAAATAAGTATGTGGTTGAGAGTAGGAAAAGAGACTTGGGGGACACAAAGCCCCACCAGTCATTTTAAAAGTTGGAGGAAAACTGCCTTCTAAAAGGTACTCCCTGGCCAACCTTATTTCTAACTCACCTACCAGCTAGCCCTAGATAGTCAGATTGTTCCTATATCATTGCTTCATGCAACCTTATACTAACAGCCATTTCCTTGTCTTTCCCTCATACTTTCCCTTTCCATTCTTGAAATATCTTTCCTACTCCCTTCTCCCCATCCAGATTCTATCTTTCTTTTAAGTTCCAGCTTATTTTCTCCAAGAAACTTTCATCAGTGACTCTTGCCCATAAGAAAGTCCTATTACACTTAAAAAACTTGGATGTCTCCAGGAACCTTTCACAGTTTTCTCTTAAACACATCCACTAAAAAGGCACAGAGTAATTTCAGGTCTGCATTCATTTTCTACCCATAATTGATTCCTCTGGTCTTTTTCCATCATGCTCCTTCTTTCCCCTGTTCTCCCTGTTTTTATGCTTCCTTTGGGAAGTTGTCTTCTTTCATTAGATTATAAATTTCTTGATGTCAGAGACTATCTTGCAAGCATTTAGCACAGCCCTGGACTTAATACAAGTGATTGATTAGTAGTCATTAATCAACTACCATGTCCTAGGCACCACATCCCTGGTATTCTGGACCACTTCCCTTATTAGTGAAATCTAATATTCAAATAGGAAAAAATACTCAGATGAAATTCAACAGTCAATAACAGGAGAAAAACTTAGCCATAGTGGAAAAAGAATATTTAATAAAGATATTCATCAAGGAAATCACAAGTTGATTCAGCTGAGCAAAAAAACTCCCCCTCCCCCCTTCAAGTTGTACAAGGTAGTCCTCCAGTCAAGCATTTGAGAGGACCTGGAGATCCTTATACCTGTTTTGTATTTCAGCAATTAGAAAATGATGTCAATAGCCTGAGCCTTTAATCCCATGAGTGAATTAGGTTTACAGAATGGTTTCAATACCTTTTAAGGAAAAACTAACATAATTCACAAAAGAACAGAGGAGTCGGGATACCTGTCTACAGATACAAAGTTTTGGGGTTTTTAAGTTATGTGTTCCCTGATCCCAAGGAGTTTATATTCTTCTAAGGTGGGGGAGAGGTGGATATGATAACTACTTACACAGGTAAGTAAAAATGACCTAATAGATAAGCAACATGACCTAGTAGATAAAACACCTGATTAAGGTAAATAGATTAAATGACTTGTCCAGGGTCACACAGCTAGCAAGTGTCTGAGGTCAGTTGTGAACTCAGGTCTTCCTAACTCCAGGCCCAGCATTCTATTCACTGAGCCATTCATCCATGCTTCCTCTAGTCATAGAGATTCACAGATTCAGTGCCATCTTCCCCCTCCCCACTCCACATATGTGATCCATTAGCAAGTCTTATTCCATCTCTCTTACTTTTCACATAAGTTTCCTTTGTTGCACTCCTCTCCACTCACATAGTCTTCCTGATTCCAGGCCCCCTCATCTTCCTCAGTTCAAATCTGACCTCACATACTTCCTACCAATGTGTCCCCTCAGCAAGTCACTTTACCCTGTTTGCCTCAGTTTCTTCATCTGTAAAATGAGCTGGAGAAGGAAACTGAAAACCACTCAGATGTCTTTGCTAAGAAAACCCGAAATGTGATCAGAAAGAAACAAACACAACTCAAAATAACTGAACAATAATAATATTGGACTATTAAGACAGCCTTTTATTTTGTCTCCTTGACTTCAGCTTTTTCCCACTTCGATCCATCTTCCACAAAGCTAATATAGTTATTTTCCTAAAATGCTAATTTATTCATATCACTCACCCATCCTTGCTGAAAAATGCCAATGGCTTCCTATTGCTTGTAGGATCAAATGGGATCATTCTGATATTTAAAACTCTTCACAACCTGACCTCCTCTCATTTTTCCAGTCTTCTCACACTCTCCTTGAGAACTCCAACTATAATGGCCTACTCACCTTGTTTCATGCACAGGATACCTCATCTCTGATCCCTGTGCTTTAACATTGAGTGTTTCCCATGCCTGGTTTACAATCAATCCCTGATCATTTCCACCTCTTGGAACTCATTTCAAGACTTAACTCACATGTCATCTTCTACATGAAACATTTCCTATTCCTCTCAGTTGCTGGTGCACCCTTCCAAAAACTACCTTGTATCTGATCTGTATATTGTCTCTTCCATTTAAATGTAAGTTCTTTGAAGACAGGGGTTTCCCTATTATCTTTGGATCCCCAGGACTTGGCACAGTGCCTGGGAGATGGTAGATACATAATAAATGCTTATTGATTGAATATAAATCATTAGTGTGCTGTGGCAGTCAAAAAAAGCTAATGCAATCTTGAACTGCAATAAAAGAGGCATTGCTTCCAGGAATAGAGAAGTGATAGTTTCACTGTACTCTGCCCTTATCTGACTTTATCTGGAGCACTGTGTTCAGTTCTGAGTGTTGCAGTTTAAGAGAGATATTGATAAACCAGAGTATATAGTGGAGAGTAACCAGGATGATGAAAGGTCCTGAATCAGTCATATGAGGATTAGTTGAAGAAATTGGGTACATTTGACCTAGAGAAGATTCAAGGCAGAATATGAAAGCTATCTTCAAGTTTTTGAAGAGTTGTCATATGGAGGAGGAATTTGATTTTTTTTTTCCTATGGCCTTTAAGGGCAGAACTAAGAATAGGCAGAAGTTACAAAAAGGAAAATTTAAGTTTCATGTCAGGAAAAACCTCCTAAAAATTCAAGCTATCCAAAAATGCTGAGATTCTCAGGCTGCCCCAAGAAATGGCGGATTTTCCCTTTTAGAAATCTGCAAGCAAAAGTTGGAAAAACTACTTGTAAGTGGGCATTTTTTTCTCTAGACTAGACAATCACTGATTGACAACCAAAATTCTGTGATTTTGTGAAGGAGTCACCCAGAGAAGTAAGACAGTAAAGACTCAGTTGAGGCTGAATAACCTAATTTTGGAATGGATTGTGCATGATTTTATGACTTTTATCAGCAGTTTAGGAATAGAGTATGACCCAGAATTAAAGAAAGATACTTCACATTGTATTTGATCACTTCCTTGCCATCCACCTTACTTACCACAACTCTCTCCCAGATCAATTTCTACCTGTTACTCTAGGAAAAATAATTAAGTGAAAGGAATAACACTCCCAAACCAGGTGACCTTCCAAACCAAAACACCCCTTCCTAATTACCACTCTTAAATATATTGTCTCCCCCAACTAGAATGTAAGCTTCCTAAGAGCAGATTACCTTGCTTTTGTATTCATATACAATTGCTTAATAAATACTTTTCATTGACATGATTTTCTAAAATGTTAGAGACTCAAGGGTGGAAGACAGGTATTTTTCATCATTGATGTTGTTTTTTTATCTTTTATCCAGGGCCATCATTTCTTACCTAGTCTTAATCACTAGATGGGTATTGCTTCAGTCAGAGACCTGGGAAAGACCTTAACTTAAAAAGACCAAAGTCTCCATCTGCATCTAGAGCCATCTCCAGTCATTCTGATCTATACCCTGTCGCTGGACCCAGATGGCTTTGGGGAAGAGAGTAAAGTTTATAACTTTGCTTCACTTAAATTCAAATTACTTGCAAATCATTACTTTCCTGATATCATGATCCTCTTTTTTTTTTTTTTTTTACCTAAGACTTTTGTAAATTTACCTATTTTTAATACACATTGCTTTATGAATCATATTGGAAGAGAAAAATCAGAACAAAGGGGGAAAACCATAGGAGAAATTTAAAAATTTTAAAAGAGGTGAATATAGCATTTGTTGATTTACATTCAGTCTCCTTAATTCTTTTTCTTGATGCAGATGACATTTTCTGTCGAAAACCTATTGGGATTCCTTTAGATCACTGAACCACTGAGAAGAATCAAGTCTTTCATAGTTGATCATCACACATTCTTTTTTAAAAATTTTTTTATTAAAGATTTTTATTTTTCAAAACATATGCATGAATAATTCTTTAACGTTAGCCCTTGCAAAAACTTGTGTTCCAATTTTCCCTCCTTTTCCCCATGCTTTCCCCTAGATGGCAAGTAGTCCAACATATATTAAACATGGTAGAAATATATGTTAAATATATTATATGCATACATATTTGTACAATTATTGTGCTGCACAAGAAAAATCAAATCAAAGAAAAAAAATGCAAGCAAGCAACAACAAAAAGAATGAAAATGCTATGTTGTAAACTACACTCAGTTCTCATAAGCCTCTCTCTGAGTGTAGATGGTTCTCTTCAACAAAAAAAGAGCTGCTTGGAAAATGACCTTCCCCACTATCCTGTGCTGGCCCAATCATTTGGTGTATACAGAGAATTGTAGGAGGGACTAGGGGGTGAAGTAAGACTAGCCAGAGTCACTTCTGGGTGGGAGACAAAGAGGCAGGTCGGGGAGATTCTGCTTCCATCCAATTCACTCCTACTCCTAAAGACCAAGAATAAAGATCAAGAACTTTTGCTTATCCTGACTCCAGCTGATTCTAAGGCATCCAGGGTGCTAATGTGGTCATCACAGTGGCTGTTGAATCAAATGGTTGGATCATTTCACAACTCCACCAACAATGTATCAGTGTCCCAGTTTTCCCACATCCCCCCTCCAACATTTATCATAATTTTTCTATCATTTTAGCCAATCTGAGAGGCATGAAGTGGCACCTCAGAGTTGTTTTAAATTGCATTTTTCTAATCAATAGTGATTTAGAGCATTTTTCATATAACTATAGATGGCTTTAATTTTGTCATCTGAAAATTATTCATATCCTTTGACCATTTATCAATTGGGGAATGACTTGTTTTCTTATAAATTTGACACAGTTCTTTATATATTTTAGAAATCAGACCTTTATCAGAAACACTGACTGTAAAGATTTTTTTCCTAGCTTTGTTTTTCCCTTTTAATCTTGATTCTGTTGGTTTTGTTTGTGCAAAACCTTTTTTTAATTTAATGTAATCAAAGTTGTCCATTTTGCCTTTCATAATGTTTTCTAGTTCTTCTTTGGTCATAAATTCCTCCCTTCTCCAAAGATCTGGTAATTTAAGAGATAGATAAATTATCCCTTGTTCTCCTAATTTGTTTATGGCATCATCCTTTATGCCCAAAACATGTACCCATTTTGACCTTATTTTGGTATGGGATGTGAAATGTAGATCTATCCTGAGTTTCTGATATTTTCAAGTTTTCCCAGTAATTTTTGTCAACTAATGAGCTCTTATTCCAGAAACTGGAGTTTGGAGTTTTATCAAATACTAGATTGGTATAGGCCTTGATTATTGTGTCATGGGTATCTAATCTATTCCACTGATCCATTATTCTATTTCTTAGCCAGTATCAAATGGTTTTGATGACTATGGCTTTATAATATAGTTTTAGGTTTGGCACTGCTAAGCCACCATCCTTTGTAATTCTTTTTTTCCCTTAATTTCCTTGATAGTCTTGGCTTTTTGTTATTCCAGATGAATTTTGTTATTAAATTTTCCTAATTCTATAAAATAAAATAATTGATATGACACTGAATAAGTATACCAACTTAGAATTGTTATTTTTATATTAGCTCAGACTACCTATGAGCAACTGATATTTTTCCAATTGTTTAGATATCACTTTATTTGTGTGAAAAGTGTTTTTTTTAAATTATGTTCATATAGTTCTTGGGTTTATCTTGACAGGTAGACCCCGAAGTATTTTATTTTTTCTCCAGTAATTTTATTTTATTTATTCCCCCCCCCCCAGGCTGGGGTTAAGTGACTTGCCCAGGGTCACACGGCTAGGAAATGTTAAGTGTCTGAAACCAGATTTGAACTCGGGTCCTCCTGAATTCAGGGCTGGTGTTCTATCCACTGCACCACCTAGCTGCCCCCAGTAATTTTAAATGGAATTTTTCTATCTCTTGCTGATGGGCTTTGTCAGTAATATATAAAAATATTGATGATTTGTGGAGGCTTATTTTGTATCCTGCAATTTTGCTAAAGCTGTTAATTCCAGTAGAATTTTGGATGATTTTCTAGGATTCTCTAAGTATATCATCATATCATCTACGAAGAATGATAGTTTTATTTCCTCATTACCTATTCTAATTCCTTTAATTTATTTTTTTAATTTTTAAAATTCCTTTTCTTATTGCTAAAGCCAACATTTCTAGTACAATGTTAAATAATATTGGTGATAATGGGCATCCTTGTTTCACCTCTGATTTTATGGGATACATTTCCAGCTTCTCTCCATTACAAATTATACTTGCTGTTAGTTTTAGATAGATATTATTTTAAGGAAATCTCTATCTCTATGCTCTTTATTGTTTTTAAAATGATGCTGTTTTGTCAAGAGCTTTTTCTGTATCTACTGAGATTATCATATTATTTCTATTTATTTTGTTATTGATATGGTCAATTATGGAAATAGTTTTCCTGATACTGAACCAGCCATCTTGTAAGTAGTAGGAACTGCCCCACAAGAGATTCCAGTTGGACAATAGTTCCTTCCTTCTCTCCTTCCTTCCCTCTTTCCCTCCCTCCCTCCTTCCTTCCTTCCTTCTTACCTTCCTACCTATCTTCTTTATTTACTTCCTTCTTTCTTTCCTCTACAGCTCTCTTCCCAGAAGAGAGTTCCTTTCTTGAACTAAACTGCCAAATATTCAAACTCTATTGCACAGAGCACAACTCCATTGGACTGGCCACATTGTTCAAATACCAAATACACTTGTCTAAAAAGATTATTTTATAGAGGACTTCCTGAGAGCAAGTGTTTATAAAGTGGTCAGGAAAAGTGATACAAGGACACTCTCAAGTTCTCTCTTAAGAGAACTGACTGTATGACATGGGAGACACTGGCATGGGACTGCTCAGCATGCCATGCCCTCATCAGAGAAGGTGCTGTGTTCTATAAGCAAAGCAGAATTGAATTAGCTCAGAAGAAATTAGAGATGTGCAAAGTTAGAGAAGCTACCTCAAATGTTCATAGGGAGCATTTGTGGCCCATATATGGCAGAGCATTCAGAGTTCATATTGATCTGATCAGCCACAGTCCGACACACTGTAACTCCACTCTAACACAGTTGTCATTTTGGTCCTCTTTGAGAAGGAAGCACAATTTACTAACCCAACAACCTGCCAAACTTCCTCCCTCCCTCCCTCCTTTCCTCTCTTCTTTTCTTCCCATCCCTCCTTCCTTTCCTTCCTTTTTTTTTCTTCCTCCCTCCTTCCTTCCTTACCTTCCCTCTCTTTTTGCTCTCCCTCTGTCTACATAGGGTATGATACCCAAAAGAATGTAAATTTTCATCACTGTAACCTTGAAAAATATCTTGGGGTTTTTGGGTTAGAGTTCTTTCTTAATGACCAGGCCTTAAAACTAAATCGCAGTTCTCTCTTTGATTGGCCAACAATAGGTCCTAGTCCTAGGCTCACTTGTTTTTATTTTGGGCCCTAAGACTCCGAGAGAGTATAAAGAGCAATTGCATCTGTTTTGGCCAGAAACCCTGAGGATATTCCCCTCCCAGTTGATTTTTTTTTTTTTTCAGCTAAGTCAAAGAGGCTATTCTTTGCCTCATTTCTTACCTAGCCTTACTCACTGAATGGGCATTGATTCAGTCAAACTGAAACCTGGAAAAGACCTAAGCTTAAAAAGGTCAAGATCTCCCATCACATGAGGACCCTCACCAGTCCTCTTGATCTATATCTTGCCACTGCAAGCAGCTGGCTCTGGAGTAGAAAGTGAGCTCTCCCTCACTTAAAGCCAATTCATTTGTAAGTCATGGTACCACCTTCAGGAAGTCATGGTCCTATTTGAGAAGAAAGGACAAACAAACAACAGTAACTCAGATCAAGATAATTGTGAGGGGAAAGTAGGGAGGCTGGAATTGAAACAATTACTGGGAAATTAAGGAAGAAGAATTAGAGTTTGCTGAGAGGACAAAGATTAGGCCTATTAAGGAACAGAAGATTATAAGCATAACTGGGAAATTTCAGAATTTATTTCAGAGATGTAACAGTTCTGGGTGATAGTGTGATGATCCCAGTGAATAGCTGAGACAAAGTACAAACAGAGGTCAAGGAAGTTGAGAGGTTGGTAAACCAGGAGGTCAGAATGTTAGAAAAATTAATTGAATCTTGAAGTCATCAAGAAAGAACTTGGAACACAGAGGAATACTGAGAGACAGGTGCTAGACTCATCAGAGAGAAAGGGAAAATCAACTGGAGCCTGAGAGAATATATTTTTAATGTGTATGTTCCTCCAACCTGATTGAAAGTCTAGAGGTCATATAATAATCTGAGGATTATTAGCAATCCTTTTTATGTCCTTCAGAATTACTGACAGGGTACTGGGCACAAAGAATCATAACTAAAATTTTTTGCCTTTGGAGCCCATGATATGAAAGGTACCCTTAGCTAAGGTGGGATATATGGGGAGAAGCTTCACATGAGGAGTAAACTAAGAGATAGACCTTTGCTGGGAACCCTACAACAGCAGAGGAGTTCAGCCCAGTCTTTTGATAGTTCCTTGTTTTAACTAATAATGCTTCCTCACTAGGTCCTATGTTTTGTGGTTTCAAAGTAGCTAAAGGACTGCAAACAGTATTAGTCTTCGAAATGAAAGGTCTTGGGTCAAAGCTCAGAGGATCAATAAATACTTGCTGATGCTATGCAATATCTTTGCACCTGCTTAGGTCTCCCCTAGGCTGAAAAAAACAAACAAAACCCAATGACCTTGCATTTAACCCACTGTGTATTTATCATACCATCATCCTCTCTTTTCTGTTAGACTTTTCTGCCTCAATTAGCACTCATTCATTAATTTGATGTGACTACATCTTCCAATTTAATAAACTGTTAGAGCTTTCCCTTATAATGGGAGTTCTGGCTTTAATAGTCTACAGTTGCACTAAGACTTTTGGACATTCTCTATCTAGCTACCTTGTATCTTGTTTGTTTTTATTCTGTATCTATTTATTTATATGAGCACAAGTTCTCTTCCCTGATAGAATATAAACTCCTTGAGGGCAGGAGCTGTTTCATTTTTTCTCCCTTGTGTCCTCCAGTGCCTAGCATGATTGACATCCAGCAAACCTTTAATGTTTATTGATTTATATTAACAAAGAATTAAATAAAAAATTAAAATTAAAATTAAAAAAGGGGCAGCTAGGTGGCGCAGTGGATAAAGCACCAGAATTCAGGAGGACCTGAATTCAAATCTGCTCTCAGACACTTAACACTTCCTAGCTGTGTGACCCTGGGCAAGTCACTTAACCCCAGCCTCAGAAAAAAAAATAAATTAAAAAAAAAAAAAAAGAACTTTGGAGTTTGTGGGGTTAAAGAAAGGGTTTTCTAAATTTAGGGAAAAGAAATTATCTCTACCAACATGTCAGTACGTTCTCTGCACTTTTTAGTTGCCTAGGACACTGAGATCACTAAGTGATTTATGCCCAGGATCTCACTGCTAGTATATATATCAAGAGGTAGGCCCTGAACTGAGGTCTTCCATTTTATCTACCTTATGAGTAGTGCCTCTGAGCTGATGACACTTTTATAACATTGTCTCATTTGATGCTCTCAGCAATATTATATATAAGGTAGGCAAAGTGGATGTTACTATCCTTATTTTATAAAGAAACTGGGGTTCAGAAAGGAAGAATAATTTTGCCAAGATTATAGATAGTGAGACTTGGCTGAAAACAGTTCTTCCAACCAGAAGTCCTACTCAGTCTTTTCCCAACTCATCAAGAAGATTCCTGTTGACTCTCTGAATCTTCTAGCTCTTTCTATACATCCATTGCTTCCTCCCTCCATTCAACCCTCTGCTTTTGATCTGCTCTTTCTGGGTTTGATCTACTGCAACAGATCTCTCTCTCCTCCCTCCCTCCCTTCTTTTTTTCTCCCCCTCTCCTTCTGACTCTCTCTCTTCCTCCCTCCTTTCTTCCCCCCTCCCCCTTTCTCTCTCTCTGGAAATTCAATTCAGCTTAATAAGCATTTAATAAGTACCTACTATAAGTAAGGCATTGTACTAGTTACTATGAATATCAGACAAAAGCAAGTTTTAAAAAGGTTCTTGCCTTCACGAGCTTAAATATACTACCAGATGATCTGCTGGTACCCTTTAACAGAAATCAATCTAGCAAGTTGTCATATGACTTTGGTTCTCAAAGAGGACCATGACATCAAGAATTATTGAGTCTTTACCACATATAAGAAGACTTAGGGCTGGTCCCAGCGCTCAAGAAGGCAATGCTAATTTGACAGTTGTATAACGAAAGGAATAAGGGAGTGGGGAGATACTGGAAGCAAGAATATCAAGATGTTTATTACATTAGTGAAGAGTAAAGGATGAAAAGCTGAATCAAGAATGAAAAGAAAAGAGGACTTATCTTTTATCCCTAACTGCATGATATATCTCAGATTTCTTGGCAAAGATCCTGGACTGATTTGCCATTTCCTTCTCTCATCTTGCAGAGAGGAAATTGAGACAAACAAAGTTAAGTGAATTGCCCAGCATCACAAACCTAGTGTCTAAGAGGCTTGATTTAAAAGATGGATGAAACTTCCAGATTCTAAGACCAGTGCTCAATCCATAACTACCTCGAAGCCCCACCCACCTTAATCTTATCTCTAACTTTACTTTAGGCTAAATTCAAATCCTAAACCTAACCCAACCCTAATCTTAATCTCAATCAAAAGATTATTGGATTTTAAATTGGAGGGTGGGCATTCAAATGCTGATTCTGACACTAATCCTATGACTTCGGGTAGGCCATTTAGTCTTTCTGTACTTCATTTTACTCTTCTATAAAACAGATGTCTCCTAAGATATCTTCCAGGTCTAAACCTGTGACTGACTGCAAGTGATTTGTCTAAATTCTAAAGGTCTCTGCTATCCATCCTTTCCTCTTTAGTCCCGCTGTCATCACACTTCTTGACATTATCCCTCCATATCAAGATCTTTGCAACGGCCTCCAAAACTGTCTCACGTTTATTAACCCAGACAAGACCTAGGAACCTGTGACAAGTAGCTGTAGCTGGTACAACAGATTCACGACTCCTTCACCCCGTCCCCAATTTCAATTTCAGGATCGCCACTCTTTAGCTGTGGCAACAATCCCCTAGTTCTACCCAAAGGCCGGGCTTGCTCGAGCTTCCCACAGCCCTACCAACAAATAGGTCCCTTGCCTGCACTGGAACTAAGGAGGCTGGGGACCGCAGATGCTACAGTAATCAACAACTCTCTTTGCCCCCTTTCCCTTTCTCAGCTCCACTGGCCTGGTTTTCCTTCCGCTTAGTCGCTTCCACCGCCCAATGCCCCGCATCTTCTCCTCCCCCATTATATCCATTAACCCCAAACCCAGAGACTGCACATCCCGCCCCTAAGCCCACGACCCCCACGAGACGCCGGGGGAGGGGGCCGGGCGAGTCCAAACGCAGCGAACACTAGGTGGAAGGCGCGCGCAGGGGTCTGGGTGTTGGAGCCGCCCGAGCTAGCGCACTGGAAGTCTCCATCGCCCGGGGCTGGGCGGCTGCAGTAAAAGGACTGCCCCGCGCCTCGGGAAGCTTGCGCAGCGTGCCCTGCGGGGACTCTCCCAGACCTCTCCGCTCACCATTCCCGCGCCCCCCCGCCCCGCAGCAGTGGTAGCGCCCGAACGCCCCGCGTCACCCATTGTTTACAAATCGAACTGAACCGGCTGAGCTCCAGTTCCCGGAGCTGCGGTGGCGGTGGCGGCGGCGGCAGCGGCAGCGCTCGGTGCGGCCGGCTAGGTCCCAGACCCCAGCGCCTTGTCTTCGGGAGCTGCCGCCGGGGCCCGTCGGGGACTGAGGAGGGACGGCAGCGGCGGCGGCGGAGGAGCTCCGGAGTTCGAGCTGCGGACCGAGGCCATGCCGTGCCGGAGGGAGGAGGAGGACGAGGACGACGAGGCGGCGGCGGCCGGAGAGGAGGACGCCGAGGGGGAGGGGGAGGAAGAGGAGAGCTTCCTCGTGCTGCAGCAGTCGGTGACTGTCGGGGGCTCGGGGGACGTGGACAGGCTGGTGGCCCAGATCGGGGAGGCGCTGCAGCTGGACCCGGCGCACGGGAGCCGGCCCGCCCCTCGGGGGCCCCTGCCGCGCAAGCAGCCGCCGCCGCAGCCGCAGCTACTGCTGCCTCCGGGGCCGGCTCCCGTCCCCCTGCAGCCCTCGGGACCGCTGCAGTGCCCTGGGAGCGGGGCCGGCGCTGCCCTGCCCTGGGTGAGCGGCGTGGGCGCCGTCGCGCCCCCTTCGCCGCGCGTGCCGTCGGGTCCCTGCGTCCCCGGAGGGGCATCGGGCCGGAGCGGCGCCTCTGCCCCGCACATCTGCAAGCGGGGCTTCCCGCAGCCGCCGGCGGGCCCGTGCCGGCGCACCTGGCTTCGAGGCGCCGCCGCCTCCCGCCGCCTGCGGCAGCAGCACCACCAGCACCCCCAGTACCGGTACCGAGGGCAGCCGGGACTCCGGGCCGGAGAGGATGACCCCCACCAGCTTCTGCAGCAGCTCGTCCTCTCGGGGAACCTCATCAAGGAAGCCGTGCGGCGACTCCATTCCCGGCGACCCAGGCTGTATCTTGGGGCTAGGGCCCCTTTGCCCCAGGAGCCTCCTCCCCCTCCGCCTTTGCCCCTGGCTGTACGGGAGGTCGAGGCAGAAGGGACTCTATCTCCCTGCAGTCCTCGTAGACCAGCCTGCTCCAACCCGGAGGGCCTCCGAAGCCAGCTACTGCACAGACTTGCAGATGGCATCTTGGTCCCAGGCAGCTAGTGAGCCCAGCAGGTTCAGGGGCAAGAAGAGGGATGGCTGAGAGCCTGAAAGCCCAAGCCCCGGGGACTGACATGAATGAACTTGGACTGGGGAACAGGGGTTCCAAGGCAAAGGGAACGGGTACTTTTTCAAGGTTAGAGGGGTGGAATAGAACTATAGTCTGGGAGGTTTGTGGGGGAGTGCTTAGCAAACTAAGGCTTCATTGGGCTGAAAATTGGATCCCCCTCGGTCTAATTAGGATGAATATATCCTATTTATTGACAGACTACACTACTGACCCAAGAGCATCAGCAGAAGATACTCTTAACATTAGTGGTGCTGACTTGCACAGAGCCATCCACATAGCACGTTTGCCTGTTTGCCGTGTGACCAACAGCATACCTTTTGCAAGACTCCTTAACTGGACACCTCTATGGGTGCCTTTGGAACAGAGTTGTTTTTTTTCTTCTGTGCAATATTAACTGGTCTTTTAAGAGGAATTACACCTTCCATCTTGGCCTCCTTAGCATATGTTCTATTCCACGGGAGCTAACCATTAGGGATGAATTCAGAATGGAGAATTATTCCAGTTACCTGCTTTGACTTGACCCAGTTTGTTTTCACTACTGGTAGCTTTCTTTGACTCATGGGGGGGGGGGGGGAGAGAAGGGGAGTGGGAAGGGAGAGGAGGGTTTAAGAGCAGCAAGAAGAAACAAGGTGTCTTAACCCGACTTGAAAACTCGATAGCATTTTCCAAGTTATATTTGGTTCTCTGCATTGTGGATTCTTACTGCATGAACACAATCCTATAAAATGTAAATGTGAGGAAAAAGAAAATGAGTAAAAGCTTGGGTGGGGTGGCCTGAAGCAGATTGCCTGCCAACCTCCTCCTTTTACTCTTTGCATTGCAGCAGCCTGATATTTCTAAGACTAGCTCACTCTAGGTCATGGTAGGGAATGAGAAGGAGGAAGGATTTGTTTGTGGGGAAGGAAGAATTTGAGGTTCCACGTCTGCCTGTCTAGAGTGGTTTTTGAAAATCTTCCTTTGCGATCTGTTCTGAAGATCCTGGTTTTCCACACATGGTGCTGTGGTTCTCTGGGTAAGGGAGTAACTGTATGTACTGCACCTCCTCCGAAGGAGCGCTGTGTTTTGAAACTGCTAAGAGTTTCCTGAGGACATGCACCTTGTGCTTGTAGCTACTAGTTGGGAGGGAAACCTGTGTGCTGTACATGTGTTCATGTACACGTGTGTGCACATGTCCACAGGCTTCTGAGTTGACACTGCTCCCACTTTTGCTGCTCCTTTCTTTTTTGGGTTTTTTGGATGTCTTATAACCTGTCACAATACTGCCGGTCATTAAGATTTCCTTCCTTTCTAGGACATTCTTCTTGTTTATATTTTCAGGCCCTTTAGTAGAGGTCCCAGGGTCCTGAGAAAGAGACCTATTTGAATGTGTTTGTCTTTGAGGCTATTTGTGATGTCTCCTGCAGCTCCCCTGAATGAATGGGGTTTGTTTCCTCTTGTCTCCTTCCCATCCCTCACTTTTTTGAGTGAATCCAGTATTTTGAAAATGTGACACTCTGCATAGAAAAACTGCAAGCATTTTCCTTTAAGGTGACTCAAATATTTGGTTTTTTTGTTGTTGTTTTTTTTTTTTTGTTTGTTATTTGAAGTTTCAATGGCTTGGTCATCATCCAGATGTGGCTGTTGATGTGTGTGGATATGTGCTTGTGTGTACATCACCTACACACTCATCCTCACATACATACACTTCGCAGCGGAGTGTTTGAAATTATGGTGGTCCTGATTTATAGGATTCTATCTTTGCTGAAGTGATCTGTGTTCAATAAAGTTGTTTTTTGTTTTCTGTTTTTGTTTATACGAAAGGAAGCCTAACCACTGGATTTCCATGGGGATGAGAACATGGCTACATGGATTATATATGACAATAAGTCTGTTTTCCTTAGCATTCTGCTCTCCTGTAAAAAGATAAGATAAATGTGTTCTGCAGTGCTTTTAGAGCTAGCTCAAAATTAAGATCATATCCTAGAAACCCACATCTCCCTCCCTCCCATTTATCAAAACAACAGACTGTAATAAGAGGAGAGTTAAATGTCATTCAAATCTGCCTCAACCATGCAACTTGACTATACAAGAAGTAGATCTGCCACTTTTGAAAACAGGGTTAGTTCCCTTAAGTATCAGCCTATCCCAAGGATGGAGGTAGTGGAGGAGTATGTTGTAAGCTTTCCTTTCCCCCCACTTTCTGGTTATTAACATCCTCCAATATATCTTCTCATTCCAACCACTAATCTAGGACAGATCTGGCTTAGTCTGTCTGTGTGGGTGCCAGGTTCCGATTGAGTAAGCCATTTTGAAGTAACGTTAAAGGACACATTAATCTTTATTCTCATATTCCTGGTCCCAAAAAAACATAGCATGGATACTCTGTAAAGCATATGGGGTATGTTTTGAAGACAGCCTGCGCCCTTTAAAAGTAGGCACCTTTAGAGACATCTGCTGGGGAATTGAACTTTTGACTGCCCAATGTGGGCAGCCAGGAAACAGTCTAAATGCCACTGAACTTATAGTATTTTGATCTATTCCTAAGAGGGTAAACAAGATAAGAAATTGATAGCTTCATAGTTTAATATTCCCCACACCCTTGATATGAATGTACAACTGGGTCTTGCTAGGAGTGCCCCACCCTATCCATAGTTACCCATGTGCTGGGTAAAGAGCAGTACCTTGGATCTATTGATCCAATTCCCTCTATTCCTATCAGTCATCACAATCATTATGAAATAAGCTTTTGTGGAACACTAATTTTAAGCTAAAGGCTTACCTTAATCACTGAATGGGCTTTGCCTCAAAGTGAGACTTGCAAAGGGCCAAGGTTTCCCACTGCATCCAGGGCAGTCTTAAGTTGTCCTGATTTATATTTTTTCACTGTGCCCAGATAGCTGGAGGAGAAAGTAAGACTGATGACTTTGCATTGCCCTCCCTCACTTAAATCCAATTCACTTGCAAGTTATGGCATCACCTTTCAATAAAGATCACGCATTAACAATTTCTCACTAAAATAAGATACCTGAATTGACCCTTGAAAGGGGAGACTTCGATAGGTTTGAATCCATAAAATAGAAGATGACATGGAAGCATAAGACTGAGCTGGAACAGAAGAATAGTTCAATGGAGTTAGAATAGAAGGAGAAAAGTAGAATAAAGTCGGAACTATTGATGGAGGGTCTTGTGTGGTAAAATTAGTGTGATGTAAAAGAGTTCAGGGCTTGGAACTGGAAGCCCTGAATTCTAACTACCAGCTGCTATTTATTGGTAATGGGATGGGGCATAATTTAAAGCCTTAAAGTCTTGATTTTTCTACATATAATCAAGTATATATTAAGCCCAATGAGAAGAAATGGAAGATTTACAAGGAGTGACATTAACAGAAGGATCATGAGGGTAACAATATGAACGATAGATGGGATGAATTCAGTCCCATAATTGACTTAAGTTCCCGGCAATGTCCAGGGTGATGGGGATACAAAGACAAAAACCAGAATTAACTCACCTGTCAAAAAGCTTAGATATTAGGAAGGCCAAAGTGCTTGTGTTTGTTTTAATTAAACCAAGCCTGTGATGTCTTTAGCATAGGGAGCCAATGATGAAGCTTTCTCTTCTAAAGCACTGGGGCAGGCATCTGTTCTGCAATTGAAGCACTTGGAGATTTACACGAGGATGCTGAAGTTAGGTTTAAGAGCTGGAAAAGCCCTTGAGGACCTTTGGTCTAAGCCTTCCATTTTTTTAGATGTGGTAACAGGTCCCAAGTACTCAGGTGATTGAGATTTGAAACCATCTTCTCTATTTTAGGTCCAGCATTCTATCCATTATGCAGCATAAATGCAGAGTAAAACATTTGGGGAGTAGAATTTCATAGAACAAGAAGATCCAATGAAGATTTTATCCTGGGAGAAATTTTTGGAGAAGCTTCACATAACATTAGAACATCAAGAAACATGGATTCTTGGAAGCAATTGTCGCAAGACTACCCTGACATAATTTTGCTGTAACTGATTCAGGTTTGCAGTTAGGATAGCAGGCATTTATAAAGGTTTGCAAAGTTCTTTACATGCATTGTCTCATTTGATCCTGACTACAAATCTGTGAGATAAGTATTTCAGATATTTTATTTTTGAATGAGGAAAATAATTTAGAAATATTAGGTGACTTGCCCCTGGCCACAGAGCTAGTATCAAGAGGACACCTTGCCTGACTATCTCCATCCCCCTTATGCATGTCAAATGCTATTTCACCAATAACATGAAATCCTCTGAGTTAAAGTAACAAGTCTGAACAGTCTAAAAATCTTTGACTTTCAGGATATAAAATTGGAAAGGAATATCTAGATTATAGATGCAAAACCCACAGGGCCAGTATGTGTGGCTAAAACCAAATTTGTAATTGGGAAATATTTAACAAAAAATACAATAGGACATAAGTAATGTTTTAATAGCTGGCTTTCTAAGTCAGTATCCCATCTACAGGAATCATGTGGTTTAGTGACCCGGTTTCTATTTCACTTTGACATTACTGATGTAGTCCAACCCCATTATTTCACAGAAGAAACTAAGCTCCTCCCTCTCCATATTCACACTTTTCAGATTTAGGGAGTAACTTTGAAAAGCCATGAAAATTGGTGATGTGTGGGGGCATTTAGGTGGCGCAGTGGATAGAGCACCAGTCTTGAATTCAGGAGGACCCAAGTTCAAATTTGGCCTCAGACACTTAACATTTCCTAGCTGTGTGACCCTGGGCAAGTCACTTAACCCCAGCCTCAAAAAAAAAAAAAGAAAAGAAAATTGGTGATGTGACAGAGAAGAAAAAGTACTTAAGTTTGGTTGGGATATAAAGTGCAGAAGAGAATAATGTGAAATCCAACCTAGGATGGAGCAAATGATCTCATAAGGTCTCTTCAAGCTCTTCACTTATGATTCTCATTTTACAAATGAAAAAACTGGAACTCAGAGAAATCATGTCTTTTCCAGAATCACACAGATATGTTTTTCAAATCTATTTCCACTATTTCCAACTCCATTGCTTCTTCAAGGCCCCTGATTTGAAGGAGCTTGTATCCAACTGGAAAATCTTCCATTCTATTTACAAACACCTACCCTTTCAAATAATGAAATGATCTTTTTTTTTTTTAAACAATTAGAGCTCTATGAAGATTTCCCAAAACCCAGTTTCATGCTCATAACTAGAATGCCATTAAGCAATCTTGAAACATCTTGAGGTTGGGACAGATAAGAGAGGTGAGATGATTGTCCTCCTGAGTTCCTGATAGCACAGAACCTCAAAGTAGGATCACTAAATCTAAAAATGAGAAACTGCCCAGTTTGCATTCCTAGAATGATCAAAGGATCAGATTTTAAAATGGGAAGGACTTTCAAGGTTATCTGGTCCAACTTACTCATTTTATAAAGAAGGAAACGAGCCTGAGGAAGTTGAGACTGGCCAGAGATTTTAACCCTATTTCCAAAGTACGAAATACTTCCCATACAAAGTGTTACCTCTCAAAACCTAATGATGCTTCAAAATCTAAAATGATTTTATTCAATTTTAAGACAATATTGGGGGCAGCTAGGTGGCGCAGTGGATAGAGCACCAGCCCTAAAGTCAGGAGAACCTGAGTTCAAATCTGGTCTCACAACACTTCCTAGCTGTGTGACCCTGAGCAAGTCACTTAACCCCAGCCTCAAAAAAAAAAAAAAAAAAAAAAAAGACTATTGAATTTTGTATTAGTACAAAAGGAATTTTTCAGAGCTAAAACCTTGGATTTTGTTTTAACCTGGAATAATTAACCCTTAAGTATAATCATTCTCCAAAAGAATGGAAAGAATACTAGGTCTGAAATCAAAAGACCTGAGTTCAAATTCTGCCTTCACTAGACCTAGGTGTTGTCATCAAGAAAATCAATTTTGAAATCCTACCCAGCTATAAATCTACAATTCTGTAATTTAGCCTACTTGTTAAAGAAAAATTAAGTTTAGGAAAGGTATAGATGAGTGCAGTTATTTACTTGGGAGCTGCTGAAGCATTCAGTCTGTTTATTTCAAAGCCAAAATATTTTATTATACATTATATTTATATGGTAATAGTATAATATTTATTGATATATATTATATTTTTATATTATTTTAGTTTGTTTTTAATTCTATAACTTTGTTAAGCATCACCCATATACATACAGGATGCTAGGGATACAATGACAAAAAAGTCTCTGTGCCCAGGGAACTTAGATTTGTAGAATAATTTAGTTGTCACCCTTGCAGTGGGGGAAAAAAAAAAAAAGCATTCATATAGACTTAAAAGATTTTTAAAATCCTTTATAAATAGTAGCTCATTTGAGCCTCAAAATAACCCTGAGAAGTAGGTGCTATTATTATGCCTATTTTACAGATGAGAAAGCTGAGATAAGAGTTTAAGGGACAGTCCCCAGGCAGCTAGAAAATATCTGAAGCAGAATTTGAATCCAGGTCTTTAATTCTAATGATGTCTCTATTATACCACCTTGTTGCTAAAACCAATCTGGAATTCAGGAGGAAAATGCTTGTAATTACTAAATTCTATCTGGATGAATACATAGCATGCTCCTTTTAGGACTGACTAAATGAGTATTCCTCTTAAAAAGGAAGGGAAACAATTGTGTGTGACTAATCAAAGTAATCTTTATTCCAACCTCAGTATTCCTAGTGATCTAGTGATCATGAAATTTTCTTTCTGATATTCAAGCATATCAGATCTTAGTTTTTTATTCTGTTGAGGTATTATATTGTAGTCTTAAAAAAAAATTAGGGGATCGAGATACAAGGAGAGAGATATAAAGAGCGGTGATAAATGGGAACTACTATTATGACAGCATCTTTTTTTTTTTTTTTTAAAGTGCTCAAGGGACAGCACCATCAACATCCCTGGAGTCAGGAGGAACTAAGTTCAAGTCCAACCTCAGACACTCAGCTAGCTATGTGACCTTAGGCAAATAATTTAATACTGATTGTTTAAAAAAAAAAAAAGTATTCAGAATTCAATATTTCAGGACCTGAATTTTAAATTTTTTTAATTAATAATTTTTATTATATATATATATTTTTATAATATTATCCCTTGTATTCATTTTTCCAAATTATCCCCCCCTCCCTCTATTCCCTCCCCCCGATGACAGGCAATCCCATACATTTTACATGTGTTACAATATAGTCTAGATACAATACATGTGTGTGAATATCATTTTCTTGTTGCACAATAAACATTAGATTCCGAAGGTACATGCAACTTGGGCAGACAGATATTAGTGCTAACAATTTACAGTCACTTCCCAGTGTTTCTTCTCTGGGTGAAGCTACCTTTGTCCATCATTGATCAACTGGAAGTGAGTTGGCTTTTCTTTATGTTGAAGATTTCCACTTCCATCAGAATACATCCTCATACAGTATTGTTGTTGAAGTGTATAGTGATCTTCTGGTTCTGCTCATTTCACTCAGCATCAGTTGATTTAAGTCTCTCCAGGCCTCTCTGTATTCCTCCTGCTGGTCATTTCTTACAGAGCAATAATATTCCATAACCTTCATATACCATAATTTACCCAACCATTCTCCAACTGATGGACATCCATTCATCTTCCAGTTTCTAGCTACAACAAAAAGAGCTGCCACAAACATTTTGGCACATACAGGTCTCTTTCTGCTCTTTAGTATCTGAATTTTAAATTTTTTCTGACTTGCTAAACCTACAATGAACTTGAAAGATAAATAATACCTAGACTATGACCTTACTAAATTGTTTTGAAAAAATACTTTACAAATAACATGCCATATCAATGGAAGGTATTAGTATTGGTTATCTGACCTTGAATGAGTCAATTAACTTTTTAGTGTTCTAGGCAGGAAGGTACTAAGATGCATTGGCAGACAAAGTTTCCTACTAGGGAGTTTCTTATGTCAATGAAATCATAGAACCAGTCCATACCCTAATCCCCAATAAAAGCAATAAAGATTAAATATTAACATATTTAAGTTCTATTTAATCTCTGTTCCTAAATAAACACTGAGAAAAGTCAATCAACACCAATATTAAGTGCTTCCTATGTGCTAGGGGCTATTTTTATCCCCATTTTATAGCTGAGGAAACTGGGACCATTAGAGGGTAAGTGATTTGCATAATGATACATATCTAGTAAGTATCCACGGCTGCATCTGAACTCAGTTCCTCTTGAATCACCACTACCCATTGCATCACCTCTTTTTTTTTAATGGAGAAAGCATGCAATTATACATAGAGAGGCTGCTAGATGATGCCATAGTGCACAGAGCCCTATGCCTGGAATCAGAGTGGATTCATATCCATGAGTTCAAATCCAGCCTCAGATTTTTTACTAATGTGATCCTGGGCAAGTAACTTAACTCTATTTGCCTCAGTTTCCTCATCTGTAAAATGATTTAGAGAAGGAAATGGCCAACTATTTCAATATCTCCTCCAGAAAAATCCCAAATGCATGCAATCTATCAGAAAGCTAGAGAGTTGCCAAAAAAGGTCAGTCAGAATGATGAACATTTTCCAGATCATGCTTTATAAGAATCAGGTGAAAGAACTAAAGATGGTTAGTACGGACAAAATAAAGCTTTGGGGGTACAGGGATGTAAAAGGAAGATGCTTTTTTTTTAAAGTATCCCAAGGGTTTATCATAGTAGGAAAAGACTTTGCTGAAGCCAAGATTTGAGCTAAATATTGAAAGAGGGAAAGGAAGTCAGGAAGCAGAGGTGATGGGGAAAGCTATTCCAGACATGTAAAAAAGTCACAAAGTCAGAATATGGAATGTCAAGAAGAAAGTAATATCACTCCTGACCTCACAGTAAGGGCTCTATACAATAGTCACTGAGGCTCAATCTCTTTGTCATCTTCATTTCTTCCATCTCCACCATCTTCCATCTCCAATCAGGTACCAAGCCTTGTTATTTTCTGCCTTATGGAATCCCTAAATCCCTGCAAAGATTCATCTTATGCACCATCTCTTGCATTAGGTCTTTTTACTGATTCTCCCAGTTATTAGAACTCCTTTTC
The DNA here is from genome assembly GCF_048593235.1 of Sminthopsis crassicaudata. Taxonomy (NCBI): domain Eukaryota; kingdom Metazoa; phylum Chordata; class Mammalia; order Dasyuromorphia; family Dasyuridae; genus Sminthopsis; species Sminthopsis crassicaudata. The sequence continues at coordinate 610,343,547 of NC_133618.1, forward strand.
CCACTGAAATCACTTGTATTTCATATTACTTTTGTGTGGACTTTCATTATTATTGTTGTCCTTTATTCTTAAAGATATTATTTCCCCCAGTAGAATGTAGTAACCTCCTTAAAGATAAGGGCTGGGGCATTTTTTGTATATTCTTCTGCCCAACATAATGTTTCATACATGGAAAATCTATAAAAAAAAATTTTCGTATTGAACTGAGTCAAGAAAAGTTGCCATAGCAACCAAGTTTAACTCAGTCTTCTCTATCTTCCTTTATTAATATTCAGTAGCTATCAATCTTTTCCTCCAAGACATCAAGCATTTATTAAGCACTTCCTATGTACCAGATGCTGTGCTAAGGTTAGAAATACAAATAAAAACTACAGGAAAGAGCAGCCTCTGTTCTTAAGGAAATTATATTAGAACAAAAGAAAAAAAAAATAATGGGGAAAAGGGGATTGGAAGAGAAAAAGTAAACATGCCAGGGTTTAGTGGAGAAAGACTGGAAAATCAAGAGAGAGTCCTGAAAGGAAAGAAGGAATGTCGCTTTCCTGGGCACTTTCTTTAAAATGAGGGTTCTGGAAGGAACCAAGCCAAAGGGAGGAAGAGGCTGCAGAGACAGAGTTATCTTAGAGGGTGAAAATGCTGTAGCATAATGGACAAAGTCCAGAGACTCAGAAGCAGATTCTAGAGACTTCCCCGAAGAAGAAATGAGAAAAATGCATCATCTTCCCTTTTTTATGAAAGTGGAGGACAGCAGGGAAGAAATCTTACAGATCCTGTTCTCTGTCCATCTCTCTCTTTCTGTCTGTCTCTCTATCTCTGCCTTCCTATCCTTTTTACATTTTTGTCAAAAGGGATTGCTCAGGGGCATCTAGCTGGTATGGTAGATAGAGCACCAGCCCTGAAGTCAGGAGGACCTGAGTTCAAATATGGTCTCAGACACTTAATACTTCCTAGCTGTGTGAACCCAGGCAAGTCACTTAACCCCAATTGCCTCAAGGGGAAATAAAGGATTGCTCAGTGAATAGGGAGAGGGGGAGAGAGATGATAAAAAATAAAAGTGATATAAAAACAAAAAATTCCATACAAATTAAAATTTTAAATAATTCAAGCCACAAAACCCTTAGAACTAAAAAAAATGTTGGAGCCCTTACAATTCAAATGCTTCATTTTTCAGGAAAGGACACTAAAACCAGGTTTTTACACTGATATACTACAGTGTGTTGTGGTTCAATCATTCTGTCATGTCTTACTTTTTGGGACCCCATGGGCCATGACATGTTAAGCCTCCACTATCTCTTGGAGGTTATTCAAATACTACAGTTAGTAATATTAATACTGATTTGAAATAATGAAGAGCTCACACAGCAAAAACTCAGTGAAGCAACTTTTATCCAACCCAAGTTCAGCTGAAAGTAAGACCCAATTACTCAGCCAGAGCAATGGGTGTGCTCAGGCATCATCCTAGGTCTTGATTACTCTATTGATAGTACCATTCATTAGCAGTTCCTTCTCCAAATGTATTTCAGATAAGGATTTTGTTCTGGCTCTGACAAGTCTCCTTCACAAGGTATGAAATTGCCTCAGAGAAGTAGATAACTCATCTGTTAAGGTGTGAGCTCACCTGGCCCAGACACTACAATGAGAGAGATAGATTGATGATTCAAAGCTAATTTGCCAGCTGTACACTTGGGTCGTGGCCTTTGAAAGGAAATTGAAAGCTGAGCAAAGAAAAACTGGGTGGAAAAATTTAAAAAAAAAAATTCCAGCCCTGTTTACAAAGAGTTTATAGATTAATAAGGTTAAAGAGAAGATGCAAATTGCAAAGGAGAGATATCAAGCAAAGAGCCAAAAGTAATTTAATTTAGCAATTTCCACACATTAATAAGACTGGAGTCAGAAAAACTTGGGTTCAGATCCAGCCTCAATCACTAACTGTGAGACCCTGGGCAAGCCACTTAACTGTATATGCCTCAGTTTCCTCATCTATAAAATGAATTGGAGAAGGAATTGATGAACCACTCCAGTATCTTTGACAAGAAAACCCAAAAAGGGCTCATAGAGATTTGAACACAACTGAAGCAACATCATCCTCATCATCATTACATCATCAACAACAACATACTGCTTCTTGTAGTCAAAACAAGTCGAATTCCCTTCCAGGGGACATCCCTTCAGATTCTTTTATTTTTTTAATTTTTTTTTTTATTTTAAGAGTGAAAATGCTATGTTGTGGATCATACTCAGTTCCCACAGTCCTCTCTCTGGGTCTAGATAGTTCCCTTCATCACTGAACAATTGGAAATGGTTTGAATCATCTCATTATTAAAGAGAGTCATGTCCATCAAACTTGATCGTCATGTAGTCTTGTTGCTGTATATAATGATCTCCTGGTTCTGCTCATTTCACTTAGCATCAATTCATGTAAGTCTTTCCAGGCTTCTTTGAAATCATCCTGTTGGTCATTTCTTACAGAACAATATTCCATATAATTTATTCAGTCTTTCTGCAACTGATGGGCATTCATTCAGTTTCCACTTTCTTGCCACTACAATAAGGGCTGCCATAAACATTTTTTGCACATGTGGGTCCTTTTCCCTCCTTTAACATCTCTTTGGGATATAATCCCAGTAAAAACACTGCTGGGTCAAAGGGTATGCACAGTTTGATAACTTTTTGAGCATAGTTTCAAATTGCTCTCCAGAATGGTTGGATCTATTCACAATTCCACCAACAATGTATCAGTGTTCCAGTTTTCCCACATCCCCTCCAACATTCAGCATTATCTTTTCCTATGATCTTAGCAAATCTGAGAGGTGTGTAGTGGTATCTCTGAGTTGTCTTAATTTGCATTTTTCTGATCAATAGTAATTTGGAGCACCTTTTCATATGACTAGACACAGTTTCAATTTCTTCATCTGAAAATTGTCTGTTCATTTTCTTTGACAGTTTATCAATGGGAGAATGGCTTGAATTCTTATAAATTTAAGTCAATTCTCTATATGATTTAGAAATGAGGCCTTTATCAGAACCTTTAAATGTAAAACTGTTTTCCTAATTTATTGCTTCCCTTCTAATCTTGTCTGCATTCGTTTTGTTTGTATAAAAACTTTTTAACTTAATATAATCAAAATTATCTATTTTGTGGTCAATAATGATATCCAATTCTTTTTTGGTCAAAAATTCTTTCCTTTTCACAGATATGAGAGGCAAACTATCCTATACTCTTCTAATTTGTTCATACTGTTGTCTTTATGATCATGAACCCATTTCAACCTTATCTTGGTATATGGTGTTAGGTATGGATCAATGCCTAGTTTCTGCCATACTATTTTCCAATTTTTCCAGCAGTTTTTGTCAAATAGTGAGTTCTTATCCCAAAAGCTGGGATCTTTAGGTTTGTCAAACACTAGATCACTATAGTTATTGACTATTTTGTCCTGTAAAGCTAATCTATTCCACTGATTGACTATTCTATTTCTTAGCCAGTACCAAATGGTTTTGATGACTGCTGCTTTATAATATAGTTTTAGATCTGGTACATCTAGGCCACCTTTATTTGTTTGTTTGTTTGTTTTCATTAATTCCCTTGAAATTCTTGATCTTTTGTTCTTCCAGATTGATTTTTTGTTATTTTTTCTAGCTCAGTAAAATAGTTTCTTGGGAGTTTGGTTGGTAAAGCACTAAATAAACACATTAGTTTAGGTAGTATTGTCATCTTTATCATATTTGCTCAACCTATCATATTTTTCCAGTTGTTTAGACCTAACTTTATTTGAGTGCAAAGTGTTTTGTAGTTTTGCTCATATAGTTCCTGTCTTTCCCTTGGCAGATAGATTCCCAGTTTATATTATTAACAGTTACTGTAAATGGAATTTCCCTTTGTATCTTTTGCTGTTGGATTTTGTTAGTGATGTATAAAAATGCTGATGATTTATGTGGATTTATTTTGTATCCTTTAATTTTGCTAAATTTGTGGATTATTTCTAATAGTTTTTTAGTTGATTCTCTGGGGTTCTCTAAGTATACCATCAAGTCATCTGCAAAGAGTGATAACTTGGTTCCTTCATTACCTACTCTAATTCCTTTAATCTCTTTTTCTTCTCTTATTGCTGAAGCTAGCATTTCTAATATAATATTAAATAGTAATGGTGATAGTGGGCAACCTTGTTTCATCCCATGATCTTATTGGGAATGGTTACAGTTTATCCCCATTACATATGATGTTTGCTGATGGTTTTAAATAGATGCTACTGACTATTTTAAGGAAAAAGTCATTTATTCCTATACTCGCTAGTGTTTTTAATAGGAATGGATGCTGGATTTTATCAAATGCTTTTTCTGCATCTATTGAGATAATCATATGTTTTTTGTTAATTTGGTTATTGTAGTCAGTTATGCTAATAGTTTTCCTAATATTGAACCAGCCCTGCATTCCTGATATAAATCCTACTTGGTCATGATGTATTATCATGAGGATGACTTTCTGTAATCTCTTTGCTAATCTTTTATTTAAGATTTTTACATCAATATTAATTAGGGAAATTGGTCTATAATTTTCTTTCTCTGTTTTCATCCTACCTGGTTTAGGTATTAGTACCATATCTGTGTATAAAAGGAATTTAGTAGGAATCCTTCTTTCCTTATTTTTTCAAATTATTTTTTCAAATAATTTATATAGTATTGGAGTTAATTGTTCTTTAAATGTTTCATAGAATTCACATGTAAATACATCTGGCCCTGCAAATTTTTCCTTAGGGAGTTGATTAATAGCTTGTTCTATATCTTTTTCTAAAATGGGACTATTTAAATAATTTATTTTCTCTTCTGTTAATCTAGGCAGTCTATATTTTTGTAGGTATTCCTCCATTTCACTTAGGTTGTCAAATTTATTGGCATAAAGTTAGGCAAAATAACTACTAATTATTGCTCTAATTTTTTCTTTTGGTAGAAAGTTCTCCCTTTTCATTTTTTGAGACTAACAATTTGATTTTCCTCTTTAATTTTTCTAATCAAATTAGCTAAGGTTTATCTATTTTGTTGGTTTTTTCATAAAATCAGCTCTTAGTTTTTATTCATGAATTCAATAGTTTTTATTTGTTTGTTTGTTTTTTACTTTCAATTTCATTAATTTCTCCTTTTAGTTTTAGAATTTCAAGTTTGGTATTTGAGGATTTTTAATTTGTTCTTTTTCTAGCTTTTTTAGTTGTAAGCCCAATTCATTGATTTTCTCTTTCTCTATTCTATGCAAGTAAGTCTCTAGAGATATAAAAATTCCCCTTAATTACCACTTTGGTTGTATCCCACAAATTTTGGTATGTTGTCTCCTTACTGTCATTCTCTTGGATGAAATTATTAATTGTGTCTATGATTTGCTGTTTCACCCAGTTCATTCTTTAGGATGAGATTATTTAGCTTTCAATTGCTTTTTGGTTTATTTTATCCTGGCCTTCTATTGAATATAATTTTTATTGCATTGTGATCTAAAAAAATTGCATTTAATATTTCTGCTTTTCTGTATTTGATTTTGAGGTCTTTATTTCCTAATATATGGTCAATTTTTGTATAGGTTCCATGAACTGCTGAGAAGAAAGTGTACTCCTTTCTTTCTCCATTCAATTTTCTCCAAAGATCTATCATACCTAACTTTTCTAGTATCCTATTTACCTCCTTAACTTCTTTCTTATTTATTTTATGGTTCAATTTATCTAGTTCTGAGAGAGCAAGGTTGAGATCTCCCACTATTATAGTTTTGCTGTCTATTTCTTCTTGCAGCTCTCAACTTCTCATTTAGGAATTTAGAATGCTATACCACTTGGTGCATATATGTTTAGTATTGATATTGCTTCATTATCTATAGTACCCTTTAGCAAGACATAGTTTCCTTCCTTATCTCTTCTAATTAGATCATATTTTGCTTTTGCTTGATCTGAGGTCAGGAAGGCTACCCCTGCTTTTTTTTTACTTTACCTGAAGCATAATAGATTCTGCTCCAGCCTTTTACCTTTACTCTGTATGTATCATTCTGCTTTAAAAGTGTTTCTTGTAAGCAACATATTATATGGTTCTGGCTTTTAATCCAGTCTGCTATCCACTTCCACTTTATGGGAGAATTCATCCCATTCACATTTACAATTAAAATGACTAATTCTGTATTTACCACCATCTTATTTACCCCAAATTATACTTTTCTCTTTCCTTTTCCCCTTTCTCTCCTCCCTAGTATTTTACTTATAAGCACCACTTGCCTCAAGCAGCCCTCCTTCTTTAGAGTTCCTCCCCCTTTCTCATGCCTTTCCCCTACTATTTCTGCTTTCCCTTCTATTGGTCTACTCCTTCCCTTTTCCCCTTTCTCCTCTTTCTATAATGTGAAAGAAATTTCTCTGAGATACCAAAACCAAATATGTCTAATATTCTCTCTTTGAGCCAAATCTGATGAGACTAAGATTCACACAATATATATCCCTCTCCCTTCTTTCCCTTAACTATAATAGGCTTTCTTTGCCTCTTTGTGAGATAATTTCCCTCATTTTACCCCCACTTTCCCCTTTTTTTCTATTATAATCCCCTTTCCACCTCTAGTTTCTTTTTTATAACAGTAAAACTAAATTATACACTCACTATCTATGTATACCCATAATAGAGATACAGTTTTCAAAAGTCCTTTTCATTCAATTCAACTATTTTGTTAAAAGTCCACCTTCTTCCCTGAAAGAAAATGTTCAGTTTAGCAGGATGGTTTATTCTTGGCTGCATTCCAAGTTCCTTTGCTTTTTGGAATATCAGATTCCAGGCCCTTCCATCTTCAAGGTAGAAGTTGTTAGGTCCTGGGTAATCCTTATTGTGGCCCTTTGGTATCTGAATTTTTTTTTCTGACTGCTTGCAATATTTTTCTTTGGTTCTATAGTTCTGAAATTTAGCCATGATATTCCTTGGAGTTTTAATTTTGGAATCTCAGGAGGTGTTCAGTGAATTATTTCAATGGCCATTTTTGCCTTCTGATTCTATGACATCAGGACAATTCTCTTTCATGATTTCCTTTTTTTTTTCATCATGGTTTTCAGGAAGTCTAATAATCCTTAAATTGTCTCTCCTGGATCTATTTTCCAGGTCAGTTGTGTTCCCCCTTCAGATTCTTAAAGACAGTAAACATCCCCCTCATGCTCACCCAAAGTTTTATCTACTCCAGACCAGTTCCATTTTTTCCATTTGATTTTTATAATACACAGCCTTGAAACTATTCACCATTCTGTCTGACTCGGCTCTTCCTTTTATCAAGGTCTTTTCTAAAAGGTGGTACCCATAACTAAATTAAACTGGCTCTGGTTATTTCTACCTATGTGACATATAGCATGTTATGGTACCTCTTGGATGTCAGTTTCCTCATCAGTCAAATCATAAGCTCAAACTAGATGATCTCTAAGCTCCTCCAATGATATGACAGTAAAATAGAGAAGGTCAAGCTAGGCTTAAGGACCAAGAAAAGATGAACTTCAAAAGGAAGGGAAAGACTTAAACACAAAGGTGAGGGATTAACAAGGAGTCTACTCTAGGTTTTGAAATACCTCTTATTATTGTAGTGAATGATGAAAAATGTTGTTCATCTTTCATTCTGGAAGAGCACCAATGACATCACAAGGGTGTTGCAATTTTGAAGGTTCAGGTGGAACTGAAGAAAAAGGGCTCCTTCCTCTTAAATTGAAATAGCAAAAAATTCCTATACTATATATTGTACTGGTAAACCTGTAGCTGTATTTGGTATGAAGTGATTGTCTTAGATTCCAACTTTTTTATTATAAATATTACCTTTTATTTTCCTAAAACCTTGAGGTAGAAATGTAGGGAGAGGAAAATCTCTCACTAATGCACCCAAGAAGTGAAACTGGGAAAGGAATGGTTCGGAGGTAGGTATGTGTATGTACTCTGTTCTAAACTCAGTGCCCTTCAAGCCATACTGATGACAGTCACTTCCACCAAAAAAATCAGTAAAATTGAAGGTCACTGAAAGTCAAAGGGACCTTGGAGATCATGGATTCTACACCCCTTCATTCCATTGATTGTTTTGTATTGCTATCTAATGGTTTCATGTATGAATTATAAATTATACATATATATATATATATATATGTATGTGTATATATATGTATATATATATATATTATATACATTACATTATAAGTTCTTTGAGAACGTAAGAATGTCTTCAATGAAAGGGATGTTTTAGGAAGATTAATTTGACAGAAATAAATTAGAGAGAAAATTTCAGACAGGGAAATCAGACTGGTGGTGTCATCCCGGCTTGCAATGATAAGTGTTAGAGAAACAGTAACAGAAAAAAAAAAAAAAAAAAAGGTCTAATGGGAAAGGCATTTTTTTAAAAAAGATTTTATTAACACCCCAGTCACTTCCCCAAATGCTTACACCCACCCACCCCACCCTTCCCCACCTCCACTGAACCCTCCCTGGTAATAAGAAAAAACCGTTAAATAAAATCAAGCTGGGGGCACAGCAACTGAAACTTTCAGGGCATGCAACATTTGGTATATGTAGCACCTCCCCCAATCCCTTCCACCAAGGAACATGTTGCATCATATGTACCCCTGAAACCCATAAGTTTCCTCTAAGTTTAGTTATATTTTCATCTTTACATTATCACAGTCATTGTGTATTATGTTCTCCTGGTTTTGCTTTCTTTACTCTGCATCAGTTCATGTAAATCTTCCCATGTTTAGGACAGACATTTTTGAAAGAAATAGCCACAGGTTTTAATTATTAACAAGATACAGGAGAAGGGGGAAAATGCAGCCTAGGTTTTGGCCTGGGATGGGGAAGATTGATGGGGGTGGGGAGAAGACTTCAAAATGTGACATTAACAGAAACAAGGAAGTTGGCACAGGAAACAAGTTTGTGGAGGCAGATAATGAGTTCAGTTTTAAACACACTGAATTGAAAGTGAAGGCAGGCTATCCCCTTTCCTGATTAGACATCAGTCTTTGAGCTGCTCGCATCTTATTTATATCTGCATTTCCCCCAGAATCAGTACAATACTTAGCACATAGTAGTCAGTCAATGTTAACTACATCAATGAAAAAATGAATGATTCTGGACCTCCTTGGTCCACTAGGGTTTATTAATATATGAATACTCATGATTCTATTACAGATTTAGAATAGGAATTACATTAGAAATCTGTGGGTTGATATGACCTGCCAATTCTGCTAGTTCTGGGATCTAATAGTGAGGTAAAGGAAAGAAGTAGGGAAGAAAAAAAAAAGGTCTCTAGCATTTATGTTCATTCATTTCAGTCATGTCTGATTCTTTTCACTCCCATTTGGGGTTTTCTTGGCAAAGATATGATACTGTATTGAAGTGGTTTGACCATTTCCTGCTCCACTTCATTTTATAAATGAAGAAATTAGGCAAACAAGGTTAAGTGACTTGCCCAGGGTCACAAAACTAGTTTCTAAGGTTGGATTTGAACCCAGGTCTTCCTGACTTCTGACCTATCACTGAGCCAGTTAACTTTCTCTTTAATACTTTAAAATAGCTATTGATTTTATCTGTTGGGATATGGGAGCCATCTGCCAGTGGCTGCTGGAAGTCTAACTCAGACCTGTCTTCATGTGAGAGGATGATAATGATGATACCCCGATTAAAAGAGTTTTAATCGAATCTCTTCTCCCTTTCCCTCCCCAAGGTTTACTTAACGAAGGAACTTTGGGAGAATCCTACTTCACTTAGAGGCAATTGTGTTGTCTGACCTCTCTCCTCTTCCCTCTTGCCTCCAATTTATTTCATTCCCAATCCACAAGAAACATCTGTGTCAGAAAAGGCTGCTTTGCAACTCCTTCAAGTGTTATGGATTCATAGCTGTGGAGGCTCTCAGAGAATTGACCTGCCCCTTCACCTAGGCATGGTCCTTAACATTTATCTTAGCGTCATTTCCCTGTTTTCAGTTGATTTACCATTTTTCTCCCCCTCCCATCCCAGAGAAACATCTCATTTAACAAAGAATTTTTACAGTGAGAAAGAAAATTTAAAAAAACTAAATGATACATACCTAAGTCTGACTTAAAAAATGCCTTATGCATTATCTCTTCTTCAGCCCAGCAAAGAAAGGAGTTGGGGTAGAGTCTTGTCTTTGGGGCCAAATTTGGTTTTTATATTTTCATAGCATTTAATTTCCTCCCCCCCAAAATTTTTTTATTTACTTATTTTTAAGTTCTTCAGTTCCAAATTTTCTTTCTCTTTTCCTACCCCCTTCCTCACCCACTGAGAAGGCAAGATATAATGGCATCAATTATACATATGATGAACTGATGCTGAGTGAAGTGAGTGTACACAGTAACAGCAACATTGTGTGGATAACCAACTTTGATAGACTTTGCTCTACTCAGCAATACAACAATCTAAGACAATTCTAAAATAAAAATGATAGAAAATGGTATCCACATGCAAAGTAAGAACTATGAAGTCTGAATGCAGATCAAAGCATTCTATTTTCACTTTTTGTTGCTGCTCTTTCTCATGGTTTTTCCCTTTTATTCAGATTCTTCTTCCACAGCATGGTTAATTTGGATATTTAATATGAAAAAAAGAAAACTGTCTTATAACACTAAAAATTATACATGTAAAATAATATAAATACATTTATATATTAGCTACATTTTTTAAAAGCAAGAAAAATTAAGAAGAAAATTATTTTTCAATTTATGCTCAGAATTCATCAGTTCTCTCTCTTGAGATGGAGAGCATTTTTTCATCATGAGTCCTTTGGAATTGTCTTGGATCAAAATAGCCAAGTCTTTCACAGGTGATCATCATTAAAACACAATGAATTCCTAGTTCTTCCCACTTCACTTTTAATTAGTTCATATAGATATTATGTTTTTCAGAAATCACCCTCTCATCATTTTCTATAGCACAATAATACTTCATCACAATCATATGTCACAACTTGTTCAGTCATTCACCAGTTTATGAGCAGCATCCCTTAGATTCCCAATTCTTTGCCATCAAAAAAGAACTTTTATGAATCTTTTTGCATATATAGTTCCCTTTCCTTTTTCTTTGATCTCTTTAGGAATATAGATCTAGTAGTGGTATTGATGGATCAAAGGTCATGTGCGGTTTTTATAGGCCATTGGGAATAGTTCCAGATTGTTCTCCAGAAGGTTGGACCCAGTTCACTGCTCCACCAACAGTTTACTAATGTGCTTGTTTTTCCACATCCTCTCTAGAATTTTCATTTCTGATAGGTGTGAGGTAGTACCACAAAGCTATTTTAATTTGCCTTTTTCTAATCAATAGTAGTCGAGAGCATGTTTTTCTTTGACCATAAATAGCTTTGCTTTCTTCTGAAATGCCTGTTCGTATCCTTTGACTACTTATTGCAGAAAGCCATAGATAGTGGGGGAACTTTGGGTAAGGTATAAAACCCTTCAATCCAGAGGGAACCTGCTGACAGTGTCTGATTCAGCTCTTATCTCTCCTTGTATCTCATCCTTCCTAAGAAGTCAAGGGGATGGTGACTATCTGTGTTCTACTTGAAGCAAGGGATACTTAACAGTAAAGAGATACATTTACATATCAATAGCAGGATGCTTATAGTTAGCACTTTCGAAGGTGCTGTGGTGATATAATGATACTATAGTTAGCACATGCTCAGTAGGCTGTATTGATGTAATTGTACTAAGGTATTTAGGGGCTGAGAGGCTTGAAATAAGAGGATTCCATCTTTGACCATCCTCATGGATCTCCTGCTTCATCACTCCTCCACCAAGACCAAGGACTCACGCTGGTCCCAAGATCTTCCAGAGAGCTAGTCTGGGACAGTATATTTTGGTACCCCAGCATGAGAGTTCTAGAAAGCACACTACAATTTATCAATTGGGGAGTGGCTTTCATTTTATAAATTTGACTCAATTCCCTCTGTATTTGAAAAATTGGACCTTTTTAAGAGCAACTTGTTCTTTTTTTTTTTTTTCCTCAAGCTGGGGTTAAGTGACTTGCCCAGGGTCACACAGCTAGGAAGTGTTAAGTGTCTGAGACCAGATTTGAACTCAGATTCTCCTGACTTTAGGGCTGGTGCTCTATCCACTGCGCCACCTAGCTGCCCCTTAAGAGCAACTTGTAAAAAAAAAAATGTGATATTACTTCATTGTCTATGGTACCTATTAGCACAATATATTTTCCCTGAATATCCTTTTTAATTAGGTCTCTTTTTTGCTTTTGCCTTGTCTGAGACAATGATTGCTACTCTGCCCTTTTTTAGTTCAGTTGAAGCATATTGGATTCTTCTTCAGCCCTTTAATTCTTTGAATGTCTTTCTCTGTCAAATATGTCTCTTGTAAAAAACATATTGTTAAATTCTGGTTTCTAATCCTTTCTGTTATTTGCTTCCATTTTATGAGTTACCTCATGCTATTCACATTCAGTTACAAATATATTTCCATTTATCCCATTTTCTTCTGTTTCTTGTTTTTTCTCTCTCTTTTTATCATTTCTGTCCTCAAAAGTAAATTTTCCTATTACTGCCTCCCTTAATCTGTCCTTTGTATCATCTCCCTCCCTTTTCCTTTATCCCCTTCTCCTATTAGTCTCCTATTGGATAAGTTATATTTCTATATACAATGAAGAATGTATATATAATCTTCCCTATTTGAACCAATTCCAATGATAGGTTCAAGCATTGCCTGTTCCCCACCCCCCACCACCATTTCCCCCTCCACTGTAAGTTATTTTTATATGAGAAAATTTGTCCCCATACTACCTCTCCCTTCCCCCTTCTTCCAGTGCATCCTTCTTTTTCATCTTCCCCTTTTTTGAGATCATTCCAACATAATTGATTCATACCCATACCCTCTGCCTATGCAAACTCTTTTTAAATGCCCTAATAATGATAAAGTTCTTAGGAATTAAATATATCATTTCCTCAAAAAGGAACTTTGAGTTCTTAAGATCACTCTTTCATGTTTACCTTTTTATGCTTCCCTTAAGTCTTGTGTTTGAAGATCATATTTTCTATTCCGCTTTAAAAGTTCTCTTATTTTATTATATTCAACAATATCAATAGTGATTTATGAAATATAGATTTTGCTTTTTTATTTATTCTCAGTTGTAATCTTAGCTCCTTTACCTGTTAGAATATCATATTCCAAGCCCTCTTTATTTTTTAATGTGGAAACCACTAAATCTTGCCTGACGATGGCTCCACAATATTTGAATTATTTCTATCTGGCTGCTAGAAGTATTTTCTCTTTGACCTGGGAGCTCTGGAATTTGGCTATCATATTCCTAGAAGTTTTCATTTTGGGATTTCTTTCAAGAAGTAAACAGTAGATTGTTTTCAATGTTCACTTTACCTTCTGGATCTAAAATATTAGGGAAGTTCTCCTTAATAATTTCTTAAAATATGATGTCTAGACTCTTTTTGGAGCATGTTTTCAGGGAGCCCAATAATAGTTGTTTTTCCAATGAGATATTTCTTCTGTTTTTTCCCTTTTTTTTCCCACTTTTGTTTTATTGTTTCTTGATGTTTCATGAATTTATTAACTTCCACTTGCTTGATTTTTATTCTTAAGGAATTGTTTTCTTCAGTGAGATTATGTGCCTCTTTTTCCATTTGGTTAATTCTGGTTTTTTTTAAGGAGTTCTTTTCTTCAGTTAATTCAAATTGTCCATCTTTTCTTTACTATCTTATAATTATCCCTTTTTTCCCCCATTTCCTCCCACCACCTTCTTCAAGTAAAGCATAGATATTTTTATGGGTACATACTTATGTACACATATACATATATATACATATGCATATACATATACATGCATCTAAAACAATATTAATATGGCTGACAAATAGATTTTTCTTTTGATTAAATCTTTTTTATGTTTGACTTTGAGATCAATGATTACTATCTTTACTATTTTTTCTATTCCTAATCATTGTTACTGTGTTTGTGTATATCTCTTATTTTCTATCCCTGCTAACTCTTCTACTTCTTACTTCTCAGTTAACTTATTACTTAACTTCCTTGCTACTGCCTCCCACTCCTCCTTTTCCATCCCCCTCCTCTTTTCCTCCCTCTTTATTTCATTCCCATTAATTTATATACCTTATCCCACTCCTAGTAATCTAAATATCCTTCTGTACTTCACCTTATTCTATGTCACCTTTTCCCTCCCTCTTTATCCCTTTCCCCTTAATCTATATACTTTATCTCATTATTCTGCTTTTTAAGGCGTTCTTTTCTTCATTGAATTTCTGTGCTTTTTTTTTTTTTTACCATGAATCCAATTCTGTTTTTTAATTAATTTACTCAGCATTTTTATTATTCTCTTTATCAATTTAGTATTCATTAATTTTCTTTTCATACTTTTCTTGCATTGCTCTCATTTCTTTTCTCAATTTTCTTCCCTATCATTCTTATCATTTTCTGTAATTCTTCCAAGAATTTTTGTTGGACTTGGGTTCTATTAGCTTTTTTTTTTTTTTTGAAGCTTTGATTGTAGTTATTTTCACATTGTCTTTTTCTGAGTTTATATTTTAGCCTTCCCTGACACTATTGTAGCTTTTTATGGTCAATTGTCTTTTGCTTGTTTGTTTGTTTGGTTTTTTATTATTTACTCAGTCTTCCAGCCTTTTTTTTTTTTTTTTTTTTTGACTTTGAACTTTATGTTAAAGTTGGGCTTTGCTCACTTAGAAGTAAGGAGGCACTGTGTCCAGCTTCAGGCTTTTTTGTGCTCTTGCTTAAGAGCTAGTTCTGAGCAAGTTTTTGGTTCTTCCAAAGTGGAATCATTTCTGGGAGAGATGCTCTCTGGTCTTTACCCAAGAAGGACCCCTGGTCCTCTGAAGCCACAAGCACCTTGAGCCTTGGAACTGAGACCAGAACCCTGTTGCCTTTTGACCAAACACAAGGACTCCTCTCTGTCTTGGAACTGGATCCCAGAACTGCTTATAGATACAGCACCAGCTTACCCGGTGCCATCAAAGGGTCTCCTGTATCTCTATCTGATCAGTTATTTCTGGCTGAGAGTTGCTACTGCTTCAGTCACTATCACTGCCTCCATTTGTGTGAGCTCCAGAAAAGCTTCCACCCCAGTATTACAAATTTCTGCCAACCTAAGTTTCCTTAGACCAAAAAATTGTCTCAATCTGATCTTTTGTTGGCTCTGCCTCTACAGAATTTGATTTAAGGAGCTATTTTAAAATTGTTTAGAGGGGAATCCTGAGAGAGTTAAGCTAGGTTGCTTCTGATCTATCATCTTCCATAGTATTCCGTTTTAATTTAGTTTTTCATTCCACTCAAAATGTAGTACTCATTGAGTGTATTATTTTCCTGGGTCTGCTTATATCATTTTATATCATCAGTTTATAATAAATCTTGTCATGTTTCCCTGTTTCCCAAAACTGAAATAATGAAGCCACACATTCATAGTTTCTTGCAGCACAAGGATAGCATAATAATCTTTAATTCAATTTGAGAGATATCCAGCCTCAGTTATTTATTCCTTGTGTGATGCTGGCTAAGTTCCTTAACCTCTGTGCCTTGGTTTCCTTATCTGCAATATGAGAGGAAAAGATTTAGCTGGTTGGCCTTCAGTCTCTTCCATATCAAAACCTCTTACGGACTGAATTTGTTTAAATGGGGATATACTTTGTTTCTGATTCTTTGCTACTACAAAAAAAAAAAAAATACATTTATTAAGTAATACCATGTAGAAAAGCACTGTGGGGGGTAGAGATGAAGATAACAATAATAGCTTATATTTTTAAAACACTTTACAGAGTTACAGAGCATTGGACATGTTATCACAATTGTAATATATGTACATATATTTCAACAGATTCATAATCTCTAACGTGAGTTACTCCTTTCAGTGGTACAAATCACACCCTATCCATGGAGGCGTGTGCTAGTAAATGTTTAGCAACCAGTATCCAGGAGGGGAAATGTAGACACAGCACAACTCAATCTGCATTATTGTTTAAGTTTAATCTGCAATATTGACATTTTCTCTATCATTTTCTTAAGTGCAGGCAATCAACAAAACAATAAATCAAAACTTGATTTGTAGCTTGCTGATTGCCAAGGAACTGGCTCTCTCAAGCCAGTTCAGTCTGCCTATTTGTTTCCAAATATCCTCCATGGAGCATAGACTCAATGTACTAGATATTTTTTGTTTGTATATATTGTGTTTACTTTTCCATGTTCACATTATTTCCTCTTAAAATAATATAACCTCCTTATAGGAAGAGACTATTTCATTTTTGTTTTTGTAACTCCAACACCTAACATAATAGACAGTAGCTGTTTATATATGCTTATTGTAGGAATAAATGAATAAGCTTTTCTTTTATATATTTGAATATTCCGTGGGTATTATAGAAGCTGTTTATTTGTTATCACCTTAATCTTGCTACTTGATTGGCTTACCTTTTGTTTTGATCATTTATTTCCTACATGGTATCTTGTATGCCACTTCTTACAAGGATGTCATTATTAATAATGTGATCCAGTTTTTATTTCTTTCATTCATGTCATCCTTACTAATTGCTTCCACAACTCTTCCTTGGCCTTTGGATTATTTTCTATTTAAATTTAAATTTTTTGAAATTGATTTTTTAAGCTAGCCACAATTTTTATTCTTTGGCAATTATGATGTTTCATTACCTATAGCCCTATAGAATTAACAGGATAATAATTGATATTAAAAAGATAGTGTGTCAGTCAATTGCATCTACTTAGGGGGATTCAAATATCTATGGACTATGAAGTAAAAAAATTTTTTTTTTTTATTAAATTTTACTTGACATATAAGATGGTGCTTAACTTGAGATATCCAAGGGGAAATAAGCAGAGAGACAAGTCTACAAGATCTCAGAATCATAGAATTATAGTTCAGTACCTCCTTTGGGACTATTTTCTCAAAAATATCTCCTTGTTAGATTCCCCAGAAAGTAGCTGATATCATTTTATGGATTCTAGGAATAACCCCCAGGGCAAGGAACTTTTTTTTGTTCACAAGCTCCCACCTAATGTTTTCCATTAACATTGGCTATCCAGACTTTAATTAGCTTTTATGTTTTCAATTACTAAGCTGATAACTTAATGAAATTATAGAAAAAGTTCCTTAATGTTTATTGTACTTGACTGGTTAATTGAGTTAGAGGTGAAAGCCCATTCTACAATAGAATTTGAGAGTAGGAAGACTCTTCAGCACTTCTTCATCCAATCCATGAGATATCCTTCTTTATACAAGACAGTGGTTCTCTAGCCTCTACTTGAAGAATTCCAAAGAGGGAAAACTCTCCACTTCCTGATACAGCCCAGACAGTTGCAGTAGTTAAAGAAACAGCTTTAAAACATCTGATTTGCCTCTTTTCAATTTTTTTTTTTTTTTTTTTGAGGCTGGGGTTAAGTGACTTGCCCAGGGTCACACAGCTAGGAAGTGTTAAGTGAACTAGAGTCCTCCTGAATTCAAGACTGGTGCTCTATCCACTGCGCTACCTAGCTGCCCCCTCTTTTCAATTTCTACCCCATTTCAAGTTCTATTAATTAAGACCTAACACACCAAGTGACTTCCCTTC
Source organism: Sminthopsis crassicaudata (assembly GCF_048593235.1). Lineage (NCBI taxonomy): Eukaryota > Metazoa > Chordata > Mammalia > Dasyuromorphia > Dasyuridae > Sminthopsis > Sminthopsis crassicaudata. The sequence goes on from NC_133618.1 coordinate 610,361,125, forward strand.
AAATGCTTGAATAAATCAAGTGAGCAATCTCACAATAAGCATTTGTGGCCCAAGCACTGAACTAGGCTCTGGAGCTACCAATAAAAAGAATCAGGACAATGATCATGGGTCTTTGAATCTTGTGTTTCTGAGCTTTATGTGTCCAATTTCTTCAGCAATTTGCTATGTAGGAATCAAAAGCACCCAAGGTTTAAAGATGCAACTAGATCTCTTAAGAGACAGGCTCCAGAGGAGAAAATGAGGCTGGTGACTTTGCACAACCCTTCCTCACTTAAATACAGACAGTTACATGTCATGGCATTGCTTTCCTAATGTCATAAGAGGGTTCTCAAACTCCAGGCCACGGGCCAGATGCGGGCCGCTGAGGACGTTTATGGCCCGCAGGGTTATGGCAAAAGGGCTGAGGGGCGGAGACAGAGTGTGAGCTTTTGTTTTTACTATAGTCCGGCCCTCCCACAGTCTGAGGGACAGTGAACTGGCCCCCATTTAAAAAGTTTGAGGACCACAGAATTAAATCTTCTTCAAGAACAAATGACAACAATTTGTAAGTAGAAGGAGCTGCCCTACTAGGGACCCAACTGGCCAATTCCAGTCAGATTGCTTCTACCCTTCTTCCCTCCTTCCCCTCCTTCCCCTCCCTCCCTTTCCTTCCTTCCTCCCCTCCCTCCCCTCCCTCCCCTCCCTTCCCTCCCCTCCCTCCCCTCCCTTCCCTCCCCTCCCTCCCCTCCCTTCCTTCCCCTCCCTTCCCTCCCCTCCCTCCCCTCCCTCCCCTCCCTTCCCTCCCCTCCCTTCCCTTCCTTCCCTCCCTTCCCTTCCTTCCTTCCCCTCCCTTCCTTTCCTTCCCTCCCCTCCCTTCCCTCCCTTCCCTCCCCTTCTTTCCCTTCCTTCCCTCCCCTCCCTTTCCTTCCTTCCCTACCCTACCCCTTCCTTCCTTCCTCCCCTCCCTCCCTTTCCTTCTTTTCTTCCCTTCCCTCCCTTTCCTTCCTTCCCTACCCTACCCCTTCCTTCCTTCCTCCCCTCCCTCCCTTTCCTTCTTTTCTTCCCTCCCCTCCCTTCCCTTCCTTCCCTCTCTTCCCTCCCCTCCCTTCCTTTCCTTCCCTCTCCTCCCTCCCCTCCCTTCCCTCCCCTTCTTTCCCTTCCTTCCCTCCCCTCCCTTTCCTTCCTTCCCTACCCTACCCCTTCCTTCCTTCCTTCCCTCCCTCCCTTTCCTTCTTTTCTTCCCTCCCCTCCCTTTCCTTCCTTCCCTACCCTACCCCTTCCTTCCTTCCTCCCCTCCCTCCCTTTCCTTCTTTTCTTCCCTCTCCTCCCTTCCCTTCATTCCCTCCCCTCCTTCCCTTTCCTTCCTTCCCTCCCCTCCCTTCCCTTCCTCCCCTCCCCCTTCCCTTCCCCCCCTCCTTTCCTTCTTTCCTCCCTCCTCTCCTTCCTTCCCTCCCTCCCTCCCTTCCCTCCTTCCTTCCCTCCCTCCCTCCCTCCTTCCTTCCCTCCCTCCCTCCTTCCTTCCCTCCCTCCCTCCCTCCCTTCCTTCTTCCTCCCTCCCTCCCTCCCTTCTTCCTCCCTCCCTCCCTCCCTCCCTCCCTCCCTCCCTCCCTCCCTCCCCCTTCTTTGCCTCATTTGTAACTTACCTAGCCTTAACCACTGAAGGGTCAAACTGAGATCTGGGAAAGACCTTAACTTAAAAAGATCAAGGTCTTCCACTGTATCTAGGATCTATATCTTATTCAGTCATCCTGATCTACATCTTGCCAATGGATCCAGATGTTTTCAGAGGAGAGAGTAGAGCTGGTGACCTTACACAGCCTTCCCTCACTTAAATCCAGGCCACCATGCAAGTCATGGCATCACTTTTCTGGTATCATGGTTCTTTTCTTCAACAGCAAAGAACAAACAATGTAGGAATCATTCAAGATTCAAGGATGTCACTGGATCTCTTGAGGGACAGGATACATTTATGGCTTTGCTGCAGGGAAGTGAGATGATCTTGAGGGCACAGTAGAAGGGAGGCAGTTAACAATCACTTGAGAGGTGCCTCCAATTCTAACACCCAGATTGTGTCAGGTTTTCTTTATTGCACAATTTATAAGTGAATATGTCTGGGTTAATCCCACACAACTGGACCAATAAGGAAAAAAAGTCTGCTGTTTTATAAAGGAAGTCAGGGTCTAACACCCAGATTGTGTCAGGTTTTCTTTATTGCACAATTTATAAGTGAATATACACACAACTGGAACCAATAAGGAAAAAAAGTCTGCTGTTTTATAAAGGAAGTCAGGGTCTTTTTCAGATTTTCATTAGAACACTGCACAAGACAGCATAAAAGACTTTTGGATGTAATAAAAGAATTATTACCTTCAACTGAAATATAAAGATTATCATAATCTTTGCTTTCATGAAGCTCACAGATTAATCAAGGAGCAATCACACAAATACACACATATACACAACTACACAATGATGAACATTCCATGCAAAAGAGATATATAAAATTATATGCAAGTCTGAGTGGAATAAAATCATTATTGATTTGGATGATCATGAAAGGTCAGATTGAGAAAGAAGCATCTAAATATGCCCTTAAGGATGAAAATGGTTGTAATGGTGACATTGAGAAAGAGAGTATTACAGGCAGAGAGAATGACAAAGCAAGAGCTGAGAAACAGGACAGCACAAAAACGGGGGTATATCTAGCAGAGTCCAACTTATCTAGATCATAGAGTAAATGGAAGGGAATAGTATGAAATAAAGCTGGAAAGGTAGAATGATAACAGATTGTGAAGAGTCTTAAATGCTAGACAAAGGAACATAAACAACATTTGGTAAGCATTAGAAAACTATTCAGCAGAAAGATGACATCAATAGTCTGGCAGTGGTGTGATGGATGGATTGGAAGGAGAGAAGACCTATTAAAAGGCCTATTCAATTGTGCAAGAAGATAAGCACATTAGTGTATTGTTGGGGGAGCTATGAGTTAGTATAACCATTATGGAAATACATTTAGAATTCTGCAAGTATAACAGGGAGCTGATGTAATCCCCCACAGGGTAAAAGCTAGGGAGTGTACATATGAGAAAGTATGATGACATGTGATGGAAATGTCCTGCCCCCTAATTTGGAGAATGCATAAATACTCTATAGCTTGTTCCAGTCTGCTAACCATGTGATGTTCATAAGGACTGTTGACTGGCTGCATAGCCAGAATTAGAGTATATTCAAAAGGCATTAGTCAGCCAGGGCCTTGACCTTGGTTGATATATTTCCTGACTAGCTGCTATTCAGATGAGAGAGACAAAGAGTTAATTACATACATGGCCTGCAAATATAAGCCTTTGTTTTCTGCCTCTTTGCATTTTTTTTTCCCAATTGACTTGTTATGTTTTAAATGACTTGTTTTGTTCATTTAATTTTGTTTCCATTTCACAAATTCTGTTTTTCAAATTGTTTTCTTTTTTCCATTTCATCAAATCTATTTTTAAAGGAATGATTTTCTTCAAATAATTTCTGTGTTTCCTTTTCCAGAGCTCTCATTTCCTTTTTCCATTTTCTTCTAATTCTTTTTTAAGATCCTTTCTGAATTCTTCCAAGAGAGCCTTATGAGAGGGGAACCAACTTAAATCATCCTTTGAGGCTTCATCTGGAGATGTTTTCTTCAGGATTTGAGATCTGCTCTTTCTTGTCTCCATAAGAGCTCTCTATGTTCAAAGCTCTTTTTGCTTTTTTTTTTGCTCATTTTTAAAGCTTCAGGTCTGTTCTTAGGGTAAAGAAGAGATTGTCCCAAGCTTTCACTTCAGGCAACAGCACCTTCACAATGCCCTGGGGTTAGTGCTGGCTGGGCATGGACAAGTCCTGCTTGTTATGCTGGGATTCAGGGTCTCACTATTTGCCTTTTGTAGTTGTGTTGGAGGTCTCACAGCTAGTCTGCTGATCCACTGGTTTCTGAACCAGGACACGATAGCAAACATTACTATATTTTGGCTACAAGCCTCCCACTAGATTCTCCCAGTGCATAGGAGCCTCTCCACCCTGGGTCTCCCTACTCTGTACTGTGCTGTGTCTACACTGGCCTGAAACATACTCTCCCCTTCCACCTGTATTGAGACAGACCTTTCCTGAAGTTCTTCCAAAATATCTTCTGCTGGAAATTTGTTACGTTCCAAATATTTGTGTTTTTTGTAACTCCAAAACCTATTTAGGGGCTTGATGTGGTGTGGAGCTATCAGGAAGAACTCAGAGAAAGACCTGTCTACTCTCTGCCATTTTGGCTCTGCCCCTATATTTTTTTTTTCTTCTATTTTAGATGAATTATATTAGACATGGCTATAAACTTGTGGACTTTGAAAAGTAAGGAGAATGAATTGTAGAGTTCTGAGAACTGGAATTCATTCTGGAATGGAAGCCTTGAGGATCAGAGTCGCTGAAGCTGTGTAATATGTTTGACCTAGCCCAGTGGTAGTAGATGTACAAAATCATTTATCCGTTGACTATGCTGCATTTGAAACGGAACATAGAAAACATGTTAAGTTTGAGTCCATTCTTTTCATGACCTGATGTGGTTTGAAAGAGAGTGTGCCTGCAGGTATTGGGGGAAAATGTTTGAGCTTTTTATTATCCCTTCAAGGTAAATATTCTAAATATTCACTTGTAAAAAACTAATTATGTTATTGGTTAAATAAAAGTGGGATACTAATCATTAGAAGTTTTCGATGGGGCATAATGAGAATAAGGACTTGAACTGATAGCATTAGATAAAGCTACTCCATAAACTCTTGGGGAGTACCTTCAAACCCTAAGGAAGAATATGAGCTAACTTTGCTCTGAGAGAGTGAATTCAAAGTATTGCTACACAAATAAAGTGGAAAAAATGTTCATAATTTTTGATCCAGCAACTTCATTGTTAGGCATAAACACCAAGGACATTATTGATTTTTTAAAAGACATCATATACAGCAAATATTTGTAGCAACAGTTTTTGTGTTACCAAACAGAGCAAATGTCATCAATGGAGGAATGACTGAAAAAATTAAGGTATGTGAATGTGATGGAGTATTACTGTGTTATAAATAGGACAAATATGATGCAGAAAAGCATGGAAAAACTTGAACTGATGCAGAGTAAAGGTAAGCAAAGTCAAGAAAAAACATAACTACAACAATATAAATGATAAAAAGAAACTCCACCAAACAATAGAAAATGAATGTTGAAAAGTTACAAAGAATAAACTAAAGGAGAAACAGGAAGAGACATCTCCCCTACTCTTTTGCAGATTGGAAAGGGGGGGAAGGAAGTGTGGATTTCCATGGGTGTGGAACATTGTATATATTATCATATTTTTTCTTTTTTTAAATAGCTTTTTATTTTCAAAATATATGAAAAGATAGTTTTCAACATTCATCCTTGAAAAACTTTTGTGTTCCAGATTTTTTTCTCTCTTTCTTCCCCAGCAAGTAATCCAATATATGTTAAACATTTATAATTCTATACATATTTCCACATTTATGATGCTACACAAGAAAAATCAGATTAAAAGGGAAAAAATGAGAAAGGAAAAAAAAAGCAAGCAAACAACCACAAAAAAGGTGAAAATACTATATTGTGCTCCATATTCAGTCCCCACACTTCACTTTCTGGGTGCAGATGGCTCTCTCCATCATAAGTCTATTGAAATTGGCCTGAATCACCTCATTGTTGAAAAGAGTCACATCCATTAGAGTTGATTAACTTATTTTTTCTATGTATTGATCAGTTTTGCTGATTTTTTTTTCTCTTCTTGTCTTTTTTTCTCTAAAAAAATTATTTGTTATAAGAGATGGTTGGCTGGCAGGGAGAAAGGAGAAATATGTGAAATCTAAATGATGTTAAAACAAAAAATATATAAATAAAATTTACTTTTAAAAATGTAAAAGAACATACACTGCAAAAATTCAGAACTCTGATGATGAAATACTTTCCATTTCTGCGCAGAAGAGTAGCAGCCAACAGGTGCCCAAGGAGGCATATATGTTCAGACTTGATCAATGTTTTAGTTTACCTTAACTTTTCTCTGGTACAAGGGTAGGTTATGTTGACTTTGGGTCAGACAGAGACCATTTGGAAAGGATAGCAATTTAAAAAAAGTAACAAAATATTTCCCTCCCCAAAAGAAAACATGATATTGCAGTGATTGATGAGAATATGATAAGAAGCTGAATTACAATAATCTCTTAGCCAGATTCTCCATTTTCTAATCCATCCTACGGATAGATTGCAAAGATTGAAAGATAGACTTGTCCCCCTCAGTTTCAGGCCTCCTTTTCCAATTCAGCATAGATAGGCTTTTTTTCTCCCTCTGAAGCAGCTCCTTCAGCATAGAATGAAATTATGCTGTCTAGCCAGATGGATGCAGCATTTTTTGAAAAATGAGTGATTTAAAATCATTTTCCTTTTGCAAGGCTAGGCTCCAATTATCCATCTGACCATTCTCCACTGCCAGTTTTTAAACATTTCTAAAGCTCTCAGAGTTCAACATCTGTAAACAACTGAGGTACCCCTATTTCTTCACAGTGTTGTTGTCATGATTACACACTTAGATCTATATTTTCAAAACTCCCCTGCATGTCCATTGTATTTTTATAAATGCTAAAAACATCACAGTGAGTTTTGAACACTCTCAAAAAGAGGTTCCTATCTGGGGAGTATCTCCTCAAAACCACAGGCATCTTCCTTAGGAATTGGGGGACTCTTTCACACCCCTGCAGTACTAAAACATTGCGACATTGGTACATAATGAATAGATTGATCTAATCTCTTCTTCTTTGCTCTCTCTCCGCCCCTATTCTTAATACATTCTCCCCCTTGAAATTACTATGCATATATTTTGTTTTTACACTCTGCCCTCTTCTCCTTGCCAGCAAGACAGTTGTATAGTTTTTTGTTTTTTTTTTGTTTTTTGTATATTCTCAATACCTTGTACATAGAACTTAATAAATGTTTGTTGGATTGAATAAATGTGTTGAATGAAAGAATAAAAGAATGAATAATTAAACGACAGTATAGTAATTGGCATGACATCTTTGATGCTGAAGGCCATAACTTGCCTGGCTAAAAGAATGAAGATGGTTCTGAGTTAAGGGGCAGAAGAGGGAGGCTCAGAAGTACAGGATAATAAAAGAGATATGTATCAAATCACAGCTCAGGGGCAAGAGCAGCCTCAAATATACTGACAGACAGCTTCCTCTGACAGGATCCTGTCTCTCAGCTGCTAGATTTGAGATTAATCTTTCCCTCCCAACACCTAAGGATGAAAAAGGGAGAATTTTTCCATAAAATCTTGCTCCTGCACCATGACATCCATCTATTGTTTCTGCTCTGGAAACATCCTTTTTCTCTTCCCCTTTATGCACCTTCACATTTATGCAACCAACTCAAGGACACAATTCAATATAGCACCTACAATGCCCACAAGCTCAACACATTATGTGTCATCCAACATACAATTGCACCTAGTCCAATCTGGTGCAAGCTTAAAACATAAATTCTCTTCCATGTTCTCTTATGTGTTGGTCACAGGAAGGAACTTCAGTGATCACCTGGTCTGTCACCTTCCTGAAAAGAAATCCCCTTTATAGCATCCCAACATGTAGTCAAGTCAATCAATAAACATTAAATACCAAATTAAGACAACTCTGAGGTATCACCTCACACTTCTCAGATTGGCTAAGATGACAGGAAAAAATAATGATAAATATTGAAGGGGATGTGGGAAAACTGGAACACCAATGAATTGTTGGTAGAGTTGTGAATTGATCCAGCCATTCTGGAGAGCAATGTGGAATTATGTCCAAAGGACTATAAAACTGTGCATATCCTTTGATCATGCAGTACCACTACTGGGTCTGCATCCCCAAAAAATCATAAAAGAGAGACTGGAACCACATGATATATTTGTAGCAGCTCTTTTTGTGGTAGCAAGAAATTGGAAACTTAGGGAATGCCCATCGGTTGGGAAATTATTAAGTTGTGGTATATGAATGTAATGGATTGCTATTGTTCTATAAGAAATGATACACTTGATTTCAGAAAAGTCTAGGAAGTCTTACATGAAACACACAGAAACAGCAACATTGTGTGATGATCAACTATGACAGACTTAATTCTTAGCAATGTGGTCATCCAAGACAATTCCAATAAATTTGGGATGGAAAATGCCTTCCGCATCCATAGAAATAACTATGGAGGATCAAAACATACTATCTTCACCTTCTGCTTTTTCTTTCTTGTGGTTTTTCCCTTTTGTTTTGATTTTTTTCATTCACAATGTGATTAATATGGGAAAATGTTTAAAATGTTAAAATGATTGTACCTATGTTACCTATATTAGATTGCTTGCTGTATTTGGGACAGAGAAGGGAAGGAAAAGAGGAAGAAAAAAAATTTGGAACTCAAAGTCTTACAAAAGTGAATGGTGAGGGGCAGTTAGGTGATACAGTGGATAGAGCACCAGCCCTGAAGTCAGGAGGACCCGAGTTCAAATCTGGTCTCCGACAGTTAACACTTCCTAGCTGTGTGACCCTGGGCAAGTCACCCAATTGCTTCAGGGGGAAAAAATTGAATGTTGAAAACTATCTTTACATGTAACTGAAGAAAATAAAATACAGTTAAGAGGAGAAAAAATAAACATTAAATACCTACCATGTGCCAGGTACTGTGCTTAGCAATGAGGATACAAAAAAAGGGAAGGGTCCTGCCCTTGAGGTGCTCACAGTCTAATGAGGGAAGACAATGTACAAATAACTATGTAAAAACAAGCTATTAACAAAATAAATTGAAAATAAATTGGTCTTTCAGCCTCTACTTCAGTAACTGGGAACCTACTCCTTCCCAAGATGGCACATTTCACTCCTAAGGTTCTAAGGATAAAATGAGATATTTGTAAAGCATTTTACAACCTTAGCAGTATGTAAATATTACCTATTACTGTTATTATTATTATTATTATTATTCCATTTTGGATCACTAATTTGGGGGATTTTAAAAAAGTTTTTATTGATATTTTCTGTCTCATTTATTACAATAGTATTTCACGTTTCCCTTTCATTTTTTCCTCTCAAGAATCATCCCAAATGACAAATAGTATTTTTTAAGAAAGGGAGGGAAAAGTTCGCACAACTGATTGATACATGGACAAAGTCAAATAGTATGTGCAATGTGTAATTCTTATAGATTTCTCATTTCCATGAAGGGGTAGTTTGGAGTTATCTTCTCATATCTCTACATTTGAATCCCACTTAATCTTTATAACTTTTCTGTTTTTGTTTTTGTTTTTGTTTTTTGGTGTGTGGTTCTTTCCACTTACATTGTTGTAGTTATTGTATATAGTGTTTTATTGACTCAGCTTACTTCATTCCATATCAGTTCATATAGGTCTTTGTATTCTTTACAAACATTATGTTTTATAACATAGTAGTGTTTCATAATAATCAGGTACCACAATTTGTTAATCATTTCCAACTGATGAGCATCCTCGTGAGTTGTTTTCAATTCTTGTTGTTTACTTTTTTCAATTACATCCAACTTTTTATGATTCCATCTGGGGTTTCTTGACAAAAATACTAGAATGATTTGTCATTTCCTTCTTTGGGTCATTTTATAGATGAGGAAACTTAAATTCTTAGCTATCACAAGAAGTGCTGCTATAAATAATTTGGAATATATAAGATTTTTTTCTTATTAATGGTTTCCTTAGGGTATAAACCCAATAATAGAATCTCTGGCTCAAAGAGTATGGACATTTTAGTCATTTTATTTTCATAATTCTAAATTACTTTCCAAAATGATTATACTATTTCACAGCTCCACCAACAATTTATTAATGTACTTATGTTCTTACAATTCCCTTCAGTATTGACTATTGTCACTTTTTGGTTGTTTTTACCAATTTTCAGAATGGGGAGTGAAGCCTCAGGTTTGTTTTGATTTACATTTTTTATTATTAGTGATTTGAAATATTTTTTCATGTGGTTATGATACTTTACAATTCTTTTGAGAACTATTAAAATCTTTTGGTCACTAATCTATTGTAGAATGGCTATTAGTTGTATATACTTATATACATACACACACCCTCACATATATATATTTATGTATTCATTGTTTCTATATCTTTGGATAACAAATCTTTATCTTTATTTGATACCAAGATTTATTTTCCCATTTGGACACTTTCTTTCTTATCCTATATGCATTAATGTTGTCTGTGCAGAAGGTTTTTCATTTCAAGTAACAAAAGTTATCTATTTTATCTTTTATAATTGCCTCTGCCACTTGTCTGGGTAAGAATATATCTCTTACCCATAGCTATAAAAGGTATATGATCTGTTTCTCTTCTAATTTTTTTTATTATATGCTTTTATATTAAGATCACATACTGATTTAGAATATATTAGGGAATGTGGTATAAGGTATTAGTCTAAATATAATTTCTGTCTGAGTGCTCTCTCTTTTTCTCAGCATTTTTTATCAAATATGGACTTTTCCCCCAGGTAACATATATTTTCCAGTTTATCAAACACTAGATTATTGAGTTCCATTGTTCCTGAATTTATCTTGTCCAGTCTGTTCCTTTGATCTCTCCATCCAATCTTTAACTAATACCGGATGGTTTTGATCACTTTTGCTTTATAGTTTGAAATCTGGAAGTGATATTCCCTCTTCATCAGTAGAAATGTTAAAGATGAAAGAAAAAACTAACAAAATTGAAAACAAAAATGCCATTGAAATGATAAAACTAAAAGCTTTTTTAAAAAATGATCTAATTAAAGAAAAAGATAGGAAAAACAAATTATCAGCATCAAAAACAAATATAGGGAACTCACCACAGATGAAGACAAAAGTAAGGAAATTATCAGAAATTATTGAGCAATTATATGTCAAATAAGGGATAACAAAAATGTAAAATACAAAGAATAACAGAATAAAAAATAGAAAATTTAAATACTTTCATCTGAGAAGAAAATAAATTGAATGAATCATAAAGGAACTCTCAAATAAAAAAGTCCTAGGATCTAAGGGTTTTTACAAGTGAATTCTATCAATTGTTCAAAGAATAACTTATTCCAACATTATGTGAGCACTTTGCAAAGACAGAAATAGAAGAATCTACCAATTTTTTCCTATGATATAAATGTTTATCACAGCTCAGTCAGAGAGAAACAAAGTAAAGAGAAAATTATAGACTAATATCACTAATAAATATTGCTGTAAAATGTTAAAAAGTATTAGCCCAGAGGTTACAACATACTGAAATGTTATATTCTATGACATGGTTAGGTCTATACAATTAATGAAGCATTAGTTCAAAGAAAGGGAAAACTACAAATATAATAAACCATGTTAATAATGATATTATAAATAAAAACCACATGGTTCTATCTATAGTGTGAAAAAGACTTTTGACAAAATGCAAAACTTGTTTCTTTTAAAAACACAAAAAAGCATAGAAATAAATGGAATTTTACTAAACATGGCAAATACATGTAAAACCAGGGCAGCTAGGTGGCACAGTGGATAGAGCACCAGCCCTGAATTCAGGAGGACCCGAGTTCAAATCTGATCTCAGACACTTAACACTTCCTAGCTGTGTGACCCTGGGCAAGTCACTTAACCCCAGCCTCAGAAAACAAAAACAAAAACAAAACAAAATACATATAAAACCAAAGATAATTACAATAATAATTTTATATTATAATAGTGATTTTAATAATATAATAACAACTATCATGTATAAGGTGTTTTAAAGTCTACAGAGTATGACTTTACATGTTATCTCATTTAATTCTCACAACAATCTTAAGAGATAGATATTGTTATTATCCCCCTTTTACAAATGAAGAAAAAGGCTGAGAAAGGTTAAGTGACAAGGATGACATAGCTAATAACAGTCTGAAGTGATTCAAATTCATCTTCTTGCCTGAATGAATTTGATGAACATGAATTTGAATCCTGCCTGTTAACATAATGTGATGTGATATAAAGTACGTTAACTACCTGTTACATAGTGTAATGTGATATAATGGAGAAATCTATTTCTTCTAGGAACACAGGATGTCCTCTGTAAAGAAATTCTGTCCATTATCATTATTATTTGATAAAGTGCCAGTAATGCTATAGCAATAAATTCAAATTCAAATAACATTTGCCTACCATGTACCTGGCACTGTGTTTCACCAACAGTATATTAGCATTCTGTTTTCCAACATTGACATCTTTTGTCAGCTTTGCCAATTTTCAGAGTGGGAGGGATAACCACAGTTGTTTTAACTTGTGTTTCTTTTATTATTAGTGAGTTTGAGCAATCTTTTACATGGTTATTAATAGTTTGCAATTCTTCTTTAGAGAACTGTTTGTTCATATCCTTTGACTTCCAGATGTTCTTTAGCAAGACCAAGATTAGGGAAGAAAAACACTGCCTTCAACATTTAAGTTCCATCTTCATACGAAGAGCCTCACATCCTTTACTGATATTTGTAGAGTCATTCAGCACTTACAAAGGTTTTTTAAAAATAATTGCCCATTGGCTCTCTTCAACAATGAGGTGATTCAAGGCAATTCCATTAGACTGTGATGGAAAGTGCCATCTGCATCTACAGAGATAACTATGGAGACTGAATGTGGACAAAGCATAGTATTTTCATCTTTCTTTTGGTTGCTGTTTGCTTGTGTGTTTTTTCTTTCATTTTTTTCTTCCCTTTTGATATGATTTTTATTGTACATCATGACAAATATGGAAATATGTTTAGAAGAATTGCTCATGTTTAACCTATATTGTATTGTTTGCTGTCTTGGGAAGGGAGAGAGAGAGGGAAGGGAGAAAATTTTGGAACAAAAAGTTTGGCAAAGGGGAATTTGAAAATTATCTTTGCGCATATTTGGGGGGAAAATGCTGCTAAAAATAAAATTAATTAATTGTCCATTTGATATTGTAATAATGAAATATATACTTTTTCTGCTATGTAAAAATATTACCAGCAGCTTATGCTCTGAGGCTATTATCCAGTTTCCATTTGCATTAATTGGTTCATAAAGCTACAATAATTCCTTAGGATTCTTAGGTCAGTCATAAGAGATTATAGCTCAAATAACCATAACTTTTAATAACTATAATCTATAACTTTTAATACCATCATCCTTGTCCCATTATCTGTTCATAATAATAAGTCAACCAGAGTTTATTAGATTTTAGAAAGGGGTATTTAACTATGGTGACATAGTTGGTAGAGTTGATGTAAAACATTCCCCCCAAAATCTAGGACATGCTATCTGGCAAATATATAGAGTCCAAAGAAAGATGAGCTCCAGCTTATAGAGGACATATCATCACAAAGCAGCGACTCAAAGCTCCTGAAGTTGTTTTTCTGGAGAACTCAACATGATCCTGTTAAGTATAGTACAGCTCTTCCGACAGGTTCTTTGTACAATCTTGAATCTTCTTCATCTCATCTATTTTGTCTTGATTTCCAGAAGAAGACACTCTTATAGGCATTCTGAAGATGCTACTAGGACACCAAGGGGAAATTCTAAATTCTGTCGATCCTTTGAAATTCATGAGATTCTTCTGCTCTAGGACCTAGCAGACCAAGACAAAAGCTGAGGGCTTTGTTCCTCTGCCTCTCCCTCATTAATTTCCTTCTCAAGAAATGTTCAACGAGAATACTCTAGACTCTACTTCCAGTCTCTGATTCCAACCAGCCCAAAGTTTTTCAAAGGCCCTAAGGGACATGGCCAAGTTCCCAACCAATCTGCTCAGACTTTCTGTTATACCTGGGGGACCCTTCAAGCCATTTTCACACCCAAATGTGTTTTCACCCAATAAATATATCAAGGCATGGTAATTTATCACTTCATACACCATTCTTTCTATATCTAAAGATAACATCATTAATCTACCACTAGTGGATCATTTATTAAGAAACCTGCTCTGGGAAAAGAAGATGTTTTTAAAATTGACAAACAGAGTCAAGACAGCCTGGTATGGTGAATAGCGTGCTGGACTTAGGACCAGGAGGTTATGTGTTGAAATCCTACTTTTTGATACTAGCTGTGTGAATGTGCGTTAAGCTCAGGCAATTAAGATTTATATTGTTCAGTCATTTTTCAGTTGTATCCAATTCTTTATGATCCAGGTTGTTTTGGCAAAGATCCTGAGTGGCTTGCCATTTCTTTCTCCAGTTTATTTTTATAGATGAGGAAACTGAGGTACACAGGATTACGTGATTAACGAAGGATCATACAGCTAGAAAAGTATCTTAGGTATTTGAAACCAAGAGGTCTGTCCAACTCCAGGCTGGCACTCTATCCACTCCATCACCTAGCAGCCCTGAGTTCTGTATCCTAAGTTAATAAGCATAGTTGTGCTTTAGTGAAGGGAGATACTACATGTGAAATTCTTGATGTGTTGACTCACATCCGTAGTGAGTGGTTGTAGAAGAGAACTAAGTTAGTTGGCTCTATCAGAGAGAATTTCATTAACAATGTAGGCTAGAATGGTTACAAAAGGCTTCCTGGAGAAAGGAAGTTTTAATCGACCTTGAAAAATCTGTAGGATCTGAAAAAAAGCAGAGGAAAGTAGAAGGACAGTCCAGCAAAATATGGGAGATAGATAAAAGAGAATTAATTTGAATAAAGAGAGAACTGAGGCAGGAACTATATGTGTGTGTATATGCATGTATACATATACATATATGCATACACATACATACATAATGTACATACATCCGTGAATGTTGTATGTATATACATTTATATTGTGTGTGTGTCTATATATATATATATAGACATACACAGATCATGTGGTGACAGTAAGAAGAATTTTCTGATTGAGAGGTGAGTACATATTGGGGAGCAGGAAGAAAGCCAGAACTTTGGATCATCAGAACAGCAGGACCCAATCAAAGGCTCTTGACTAAGGGGTATACTTGATAAAAATAGGTTCTCTTCTATTTTCAATTCATCATCCATAACATTGCTAGATTAGAAAGACTGAAATTTCTAGATTGCTATTGAGTAACTGGGTAATCCATGTGATTACTCAATCCAGGTAATAAAGGATTGCAATGAAAATGAAAACAGAGCAATTCAATGACTTCTCTTAAAATGATAGATAAGATTTGGTGACAGGTTGAATAAAGGAAATGAAAAAGGGGACATGAGTAAAAAAAAAAAATCAAGGTCTCTTGGTTTAGAGACTCTTGGTAAGAGTTGGTTGAGAAAAATGACACAGATAAGATGAATCTTTTATTTTTGTGAGGAATGAGTTAGATTTTGAATGTATTAAGTAATAAGATATTTACCTCTTTTTTCTGAATGAAAACAAGGATTCAAGATCAAACAGAAAGTCAGAGTTAAGGATGTCAATGTGGGTATCTGCATAGAAAGAAATAAAGAAAACTGGTGAGCTCTCTAAGGTAGTAGAATAAAGACCAAAGACCAATCATGTATAAACATCTATGTTTAGGAGATAAAAACTATCTAGAGACAGAAATCATGGTGCCATAGGAGCCAAGAGAAACACAGTTCAAGGGCCAGTTCACAGATCAAATGCCAAAAAAGAGATCAAGGATCAAAGGTCCCTGAATTTGTCACTAGGGAGTAGAAGCCAAGTTTTCAGGGGCCAGGAATGGGTAGACATAAAAAGGGGGCAAGAGGAATGATTGAGATTAAAGTATTTGTGAGATTAGTAAACAAAGTGATTAGGTAGTAGTTAAAAAAGCTAGAATAGTCAAAGAAAGAAGCTTGGTATTGAGGATGGGTTGAAGACAGAATTGTGCCATGTAGGAAATCTACTTCCTTTTTTTTTTTTTTTTGGAGAGATAGGAAACAAGGGATATATAATTTTGTATATACAATTAGATGCAATATATCCCTTAGTTTTATCTAACTCTTTTTTTTCTTCTTATTATAAGGGAAAATTCAGACATATTTTGAAATGACTGGTTTAAAAAAATCAATAAATATTTTTGTTTACCAAAAAATAGAATAAATAGAAAGAAGAATCAATAAACAAAATACATTTTTTAAAAATGTTGCTGGCCTTAAAAAGATAGAAATGTGTTTGTCTGAAGGAAGAAGAGTTGCAATCTATAGAGATATAATGAAGAGACAAAAAGGGTAGGGGTAGGATGAGATTCTGGAGGAGGTGGTGAAGGAAGGAAGACTGTCAGAAGGAGATAAGGCTAGCACTGGTCTGACAGACCACCCATTCTATGTGGCTGTGCTGCAGGAGATGTGTGGGGATCTTCCTAATAACTAATTTCATTATATACGGTTTCCTCCTATTCATTGCATACATTTTATTTCTGATTTTTCCAGTTTTATAGTGAAGCTGAAATTCAGTTGAGTGATTCATTTTTCAATCCCAGTAACTCTGGACAAAGATCACAGAGTATAGTAGAAAGGCACAGAACTGGGTGTGAGATAATCAGGGTTCAAATCTTGCCTCTTCACACTTGGTACCTATTGACCACATTTTGACTTCTCCATGACTCGATGATCTCTAAAAGATGGAGGTTGGTATAGATGACCTTCAGGTTGTAAATCTATGATTCTTTGATGTGCTAGGTCATAGAGAGGTCGAGATCTGCTTAGGTGAAGGGAGTACCCACACTGTTGAAGATGAAATGTCAATTGGACAGTGTTATAGCCCTAAGCCATGGGAAACCCAATGACAATTAAATCAACAAGACTCCACAGGAAACATAAGTTCTCAAAGCTGGAAGGAACTTTAAAATTCAATAAATCTACAGTCCTCATTGTACAGGGGAGAGGCCACTGCTGCCCTTAACCCAGAAATCAAAAGGCTGATTTTTAAATAAGGTCTTGTTTCCGTTTCTTCCTATGTTTTGGAGTAAGAGCTATTCACAACAAGGTCCCTTGGGCACCTTGCCCATCGTCAAATGAAAACCAAAACTGATTCTTAGTACTTTATCAACTGTGTTCCCTTATCAATGGAGATGTGACTCATAGCAAGTAAAATTCACAATCGCCTGTTTATTGCCCTTCCAAGCAGTGTTTCTTTGCTCTTATTGATTTATGGCAGGTACAAATTCACGGTCCTTTCATCGGTTAGTTACCTTTGCCCTGGCTTTTGCCCCAGCTTTTTTGAAATCAGATTCTACAGCCTGGGTTTGGTGAGAAATGGTATGCTTTCCTCAAACCATTCCCAGATTTCAACCTCTGGAACACAGCGATGCTACCTCTATGGGTTTTTCACTCCCAGAGACCAGTACAGGCCCCACTGGGAGTGTCCATAAGTTATTAATGATTAATTGATGATAGGAAACTACTAGTTGGATGCCAATAATAACATAATTGAAGTACAGGGCTTCACTCTTAATAAAATGTTTGTCAAATTAAAGTGAAAAAGAAAAGCATAGTATTCCTAATCCCTACAGAGCTTATGTAGTTTAAGGAGCTACAATCACTTAAGAGAAAGGGGTTTGTCATTACTAATTGAGATCTTTCAAAATAGTCAATCACCTCCAACCTACTCAGCCTTTGGACTCCCTTGGCTTTCATATCAATGTATTCTCCTGATTCTCTTCCTCCTGTTTCCTGACCCTTCTATTCCACCACCACACCTTTCTTTTTTAGCTCTTCTTCTGGTCCTTGAACTGGGGACATTCCTAAAACTCAATCCATTACCTTAAACCCCTCCTGACTAACTCTAATGACTCCTTCCCTATTTTAGCTTCAACTATCACCTCTGCCAATAATAAGTTCCAATTCTCCATCTTCAATCATGACCTCTCCCCAACTCTCCAGCCTGGAAGACATGTTTTGGATGTTCCTATAATTTTATTAGACTATAAATTCCAACAGGGCAGGGATGGTTTCTTATTTATTTTTGTACTTCCCAGAAATCTAGCACCGAGCTCAGAAACTGGGATTGGACAATATTCACTGGATTGGACATTTATTAAACTGAATAAATACATATAAAAAGCTTAATAGCCATCAGGGTGGTTTAGTTGATAGGATAATCGCCTAGAAATTAAAAGCCAAAGATTTGAATGTCATCCCAGACACTTACTAGTTGCATGACTCTGAACCTGGTTAATCTCTGAGACTGTTTTTCCTCATCTATAAAATGAAGACAATAATAGAACCTAGTATATAGTGTTGTGGTTAAGGATTAAATGAGATAATATATATATATATATAAAGGGCCGGGCGAATCTTACAGCACTAAATAAACATTGGCTATTATTTTGTTGTTGTTGAGTTGTTTTTCAGTCATGTCTGATTCTTCCTGACTCTATTTCGGATTTTCTTGGCAAAGATATTGGAGTATTTGCCATTTCCTCCTCCTCCTCTTCCTCCTTTTTCTCCTCCTTCTGCTTTCTTCTTCTTTTCCTCCTATTTCTTCCTCTTTTTTCCTCTTCTTCTCCCTTTTCTCCTCCTCCTCCTCTTTTCTTTCTTCTGCTTCTTTCTTACTTTCTTCTTATTATTTTCTTCCAAATTGCACCAATTCTCAAATTCTCCATTTACCCTAACCTTCAGGTTCATGTCTTTGATTCCTAGCCCACTACCAATACTCTTATAATAGGACCAGTGTTTCTATAAAACAGTTTCTTTTATTCCATCTACAGCATGGCAAAGCTTTATCTAAAAGAAAACAAAGCTGCCCTCTAGAACCTGAGTGTCCCTGGCTTTCTTGACATCATTTCCTATTCATCCAGGGCTTTAAAAAGTCACAGGCATATGGAATCTGCGCCATTTAGATTTAGTGTGTCTATGACCTTAGGAACTACTAAACTGATAATCAGAAGTATTTCTAGAAAGAGAGGAGAGGGCCTGGTTCACAGAAACTAAGGCTATTATTGTATATTGCTCTATATTCTTACTCCATCTGTTCCTTAAATTCAACAGTCAGTTCATTAACATTTATTTTTTTTTATTCATTTTTATAATTATAACATTTTCTTTGACAGTACATATTCATAGGTAATTTTTTTTACAACATTATCCGTTGTACTCCCTTCTGTTCCAAATTTTTCCCCTCCTTCCTTCCACCCCCTCCCCTAGATGGCAGGCATTCCCATACATATTAAATATTTTATAGTATATCCTAGGTACAATATATATGTGCAGAACCGAATTTTGTTGTTGTTGTTGTGGCAAAGGAAGAATTGTATTTGAAAGCTAAAAATAATCTGGGAAGAAAAACAAGACAAAACAAAACAAAACAGTGCTCACAGTTTATACTCATTTCCCAGTATTCCTTTTCTGGATGTAGCTGATTCTGTCCATCATTGATCAATTGGATTGGATTAGCTCTTCTCTATGTTGAAGATATCCACTTCCATCAGAAAACATCCTCATACAGTATCATTGTTGAAGTGTATAATGATCTTCTGGTTCTGCTCGTTTCACTCAGCATCAGTTGATGTAAGTCTCTCCAGGCCTCTCTGTATTCCTCCTGACCATTTCTTACAGAACAATAATATTCCATAACATTCATATACCATAATTTACCCAACCATTCTCCAATTGATGGACATCCATTCAACTTCCAGTTTCTAGCCACTACAAAAAGAGCTGCCACAAACATTTTGGCACATACAGGTCCCTTCCCCCTCTTTAGTATTTCCTTGGGATATAAGCCCAGGAGTAGCAATGCTGGGTCAAAGGGTATGCACATTTTGATAACTTTTTGGGCATAATTCCAGATTGCTCTCCAGAATGGTTGGATTCTTTCACAACTCCACCAACAATGTATTAGTGTCCCAGTTTTCCCACATCCCCTCCAACATTCATCATTATTTGTTCCTGTCATCTTAGCCAATCTGACAGGTGTGTAGTGGTATCTCAGAGTTGTCTTAATTTGCATTTCTCTGATCAGTAGTGATTTGGAACACTTTTTCATATGAGTGGAAATAGTTTCAATTTCATCATCTGAAAATTGTCTGTTCATATCCTTTGACCATTTATCAATTGGAGAATGGCTTGATTTCTTATAAATTAAAGCCAATTCTCTGTATATTTTGGAGATGAGGCCTTTATCAGAACCTTTAACTGCAAAAATGTTTTCCCAATTTGTTACTTCCCTTCTAATCTTGTTTGCATTAGTTTTGTTTGTGCAGAAACTTTTTAATTTGGTGTAATCAAGATGTTCTATTTTGTGATCAATAATGGTCTCTAGTTCTCTCTTGGACACAAACTCCTTCCTCCTCCACAAGTCTGAGAGGTAGACTATCCCATGTTCCTCCAATTTATTTATGATTTCGTTCTTTATGCCTAAATCTTGGACCCATTTTGGTCTTATCTTAGTATGTGGTGTTAAATGTGGGTCCTCATTAACATTTATTAAACACGTACTATGCGTTGGGCTTTATGCTAAGTGATGGAGAAACAAATAAGGGGGAAAAAAAATAGCCCCTGCCCTCAAGGAGCTTACAATCTAACAGGGAAAGCAATGTGCAAAAAGAAACTGAAAAGGGAGTGGAGAAAGGTGGACATGATGGAGAAGTTCAAGGAGTATAGCCAGATGAGAAATGAAGAGATGACTGGTCTGGATGTGCTGCTGAAACTGAGGTCTGGGGAGGATCTTATTGCTCCATCCTCCAATCAGAGGGGCAGAGGGCACTGATGAGGTATGAGAACCAAGGCTGTTCTGTACAGAATGATGAAGTTACTAATGATGAGGTTCCATGGCAAATTCAAAGGGGATTGCAAAGTGGGAATTTCTATGCAATTGCATAAGCTTTTCCCATGCCTGGAATATACTAGATCCTCTTTCTTGTATCTTAGAATTTTTATCTTTCACCTTGTCTACATGGTATGGTGTCTTGTGACTCAAGAGTTCGAATACCACCTCTGGTGCTACCTGGGCAAATCACAATCTCTGTCAGCCTTAATTTCCTCTCTTGTAAAATGGAAAATGATATTTGTAATACTAACTTCATAGAATTATTGTGATGACTATGACCCTCCATTTCTCATTTTGGTACTTTTATTAATTACTATGTGTGCCTATACATTAATACATTAATTATACTGTGCCTACACATAAATAAATTCTCCAAAATTATAATAACTATTATTCAACCAACATTTATTAAGTGTCTCTTCTATGCCAGGAATTGTGACAAGATGTGAGGATACAAAGAAAAGCAAAAAATCAAGTCCCTGCTCTTAAGGAGCTGAGACAAAATACAAACAAATACTCTAATTTTTCCTTTCCTATTCTCATTATTTTTCTTGAATCATTGCAACAGTGAGCATTTTAAAAGCTATGTCAAACAAGTCAAGGTAAACAAGATATATAGGGGGATAAACTCAAGATATTCCTAGAGGGAAGGCATTAGCATTAAGAGAGCAGGAAAGGCTTCTTGTAGAAAATGGGATATTTCTTATTCTATTTTATATGTTCTATATTTTCTATTTTAATTTTTTTCTTTTATTTCTCTCTAAATTGTTTTTAAGTTGTCTTTACATTGGTCTTGCATGGGACTTGGTATTTAGTCATAAGAAAATACATTAAGAATATTATAATTCTATAAGCAATGATGAGAGCAGCTAGATTGGGCAGTAGATAGAGCACTGACCCTGGAATCAGAAGGTCCTGAGTTCAAATCCAGCTTCAAACACTCAGTACTTCCTAGTTGTGTGACCCTGCCCAGGTCACTCAACTCCAATTGTCAGGAAAGAAAAAAGAAAAGGAAAAAGAAGGAAAGAAGGAAAAGAAATTATGAACTGGCTGATTTTAGAAAAGCTTGAAGAAATTTATATGAACTGATGCTGAGTGACAGAACCAGGAAAACATTGTATACAGCAATAGCAAAATTGTGTGATGAATGATCACTGGCTCGTCTCAATAATTCGGTGATCCAAGAATTCTAATAAACAATGAATGGAAAATACCATCTGCATCCAGAGAGAAAACTATGGTGTCTGAATGCACACTATTTCACCTTTTAAAATTGTTTCTTCTGGTTTTTTTTCCCATGGTTTTTCCCTTTTCTTCTTTTTCTCAATATGCCTCATAGGAAAATATATAAAAAATGAATATATGTGTAACCTAAAAATAAAATAAAATGAATACAAAGATACAAAAAGGAAAAAATGCTTTAAATGCCCTAACATTTTATAATTTTGTTATAAAAAGTCTTTTTAAAATATCAATTTGTTCTAGTTTTTATTAGTGTCTAAGAGAAATTATAACTTGGTGGATTTTATACCAAAATATCTAAAAACTATCTATTATTATGATGATTAATTTTTGTTGAGTCTCTTAGGTTTTTCAAATACACCATCATATTATCAATAGAAACACTCTAACTTTTTTCTTGTCTGTTGTCATTTCCTTCATTTATTCTTTTTGGATC